>NC_064622.1:379413233-379713233 GCF_023898315.1 Schistocerca nitens
CCTCGGCGGCACTCTTTATATTTTTCAGGGCAAGCTCCACAATTGCAGATCTTCGTAACCTGGGTTCTACTGGCCAGGGAACCACCTCTTTTATTTTACTCGGAGGCTCCTTGTTTTTCAGGACCAGAATCGGTGGCAACGTCGTCGAGGAATTTGGCAACTCATTTAGTATGTTCTGGAAACCGGCTAGTTTCGTGTCCCACGTCCGGTGGTCACGGTGGCAGTATAACCTACACAATTTTCCAATCTCCTTCATCCACCTTTCACAAGGATTTGCTGAAGGGCAGAAAAGGGAGATAAAGATCGGTTTCACTCGCTTTCTCCGAAGCATATGCTCCCAGTGACGTGACCTGAATTGTGGCCCGTTGTCCGAAATCACACGCTTCACAGTGCCAAACTCCCGTAAGAAGTGATTTGCGAACGCGGCAGCTACTGCCTTCCCGGTGGCCCTACGCAGCGGGGTGAGGCAGACGAATTTTGACGTCAGCTCTACTGCCACAAAAATGTACGCAAATCCGTTCCTAGAACGCACTAGCGGACCGAATAGATCTACTGCTGCGATATCCCTGAGTTTATTGGGAACGATCGGGTGTATTGGTGCGGCAAACGACACAGTGGGCGGCTTGGCTTGCTGACAGGGCTTGCATACCCTAATTACTTTACGTATACGCCGAAGCATATTATTAAAGTAACAGGTTTCCCGCAGCTTCTCCAAGCATTTCCTCGCACCAAAGTGACCGTAGCTCAAATGCACGTACCACACGAGCTTGTTCACCAGTTCCTCCGGAATCGCTAACAGCCACCTGGAGTCATCCAGCGCTCGCCTCTTAAATAGGATGCCATTCCGGATAATATAATACTGCCTGATGGCCGCGTGGGATTTATCATGCCATTTCTCTTTGATGTCACGCAAGACTTCGTCCTTGTCTTGTTCCGCCCCGATATTGCCTAGTGACGTAGTGACATAATTCTCGAATGCCACATTTTGAAGGTATAACACACTGAAATTGTTTTCATCAATAGCGTTATCCTCAGCATGGGTGAGCCCGATAGGCATCCGAGATAGAGCATCAGCAATGATGTTCTTGTGCCCCGGAATGTACTCTATCGTGAAGTGGTATTCCTGGAGGAACACCGTCCACCATCCGAGTCTACCGTGATTGATTTTGGCGCTCATTAGGAATTGTAGTGCTCGGTGGTCACTGTACACCCTGGTCGTGCGCCCGAACAAATAGTAACGGAATTTCTTGAATGCCCAGACAATCGCCAGGGCTTCAAGCTCCGTGACAGAGTAGTTCCGTTCACTCCGCGAGAGCACACGGCTGGCGAACGAGATAGTTTTCCAGGTGGACGGGTCCTTTCCACCATCCGTCTGGAACAACACCGCTCCCAGCCCCGTCAGTGAACTATCTGTCATCAGGCAAAACTCCTGATTCAAATCCGGATGGGCGAGCAATGGAGCGTTAACGAGTGCATTCTTTAATTCGTCAAATTCGCTCTGTGCTTGTTCGTCCCACATCCAAACGGTGTTCTTACCCGTCAGTGCACATAAACGAGGGGTGGACAAAACATTGAGATTTATAAATCTCTTGTAGAAATTGCAAAGCCCCAAATAACCCCTGAGCTGACGCTTTGACGTGGGCGTTGCGCACTCCGCAATTGCTGAAATTTTTTCGGGATCCGGATGAATTCCATCCGCCGACACAATATGACCCAGAAACGTTATGCTTTCACGCCCGAACTGGGATTTGTCCAGATTCACGGTCACCCCCGCTTTCTCGAATACTTCGAGCAATCGATTTAGAACCCGGTTGTGTTCCTCCCATGACTTCTCTGCAATTAGAATGTCGTCCACATACACAGTTACGCGCGCTCTTAGGCTGTCAGGTAGTATGCTATTCAGGCCTCTTATGAAGGCGGCTGAAGAAACATTCAACCCGAAAGGGAGACGTTTAAACTGGTAGCAGCTCCCATAGCAGAGGAAGGCAGTGTATTGCCTGCAAGACGAATCGAGCATAATTTGCCAATAGCTGTTTCGGAGGTCAACGGATGACAAAACTTTCACGCCATGAAACCTTTGCAGCAGTTCCTCCAATCCTTCTGGCCTATCTGTCTCAGACATGATTACCGTATTTATTTGCCGCGAGTCCAACACCAAACGCACGGACTTGTCCCGCTTTGGCACAACGAGTAATGGCGAGTTGTATGAACTCCTAGCTCGCTCTATTATACCCTGCTCCAGCATCCTACTTATTTCGGCTTCCACACTGCTCTTGTGCACCAGTGGGATGGGGTAGGGCTTAACAAAGAAAGGAAGATGCTCGCGCACCGTAAAGCGGTACAGAAATCCATCAATTGCCCCCGGTGAATCCGAAAATACTCGGGAATGGCTTCTCAGAACGCGACACAGTTCCATACGATTCGCTTCCGAGGCTCCCGCACCAGCAATACACCTTTTCACTGCGCTCGTGAAAACATCGTTCCTACCATACTCATTAGGTTGTGAATCTACGTCACTAATCAGATTGACCAAAACCTCCTGCCCAGGTCGCGACTTAGTCCTAACGTGAAATTTCAGACAGCTCACCTCAGACTCCTTGCGCAAAACACATTCCTCGAAAATTAGACTGACAGGGTTGCTCCCGGCAACGATAGTCATAACACCGCCAGCCACGTCGATTACGGCGCGGTGGGCATTCATGAATTCAGTCCCCAATATCATCGCCACGCTCATCAGCGGCATCACAAAAAAATTGAATTCAAACTCATGTCCTTGACAGACGAAGTTTACTCGAGTCTGAACTTTAATTTTAACACTTTTTCCATATATCGCGCCCCTGACTGTAGTTCCTCTCACCTGGAAAGTTGGCCAACTCCCCGTTTCCTCAGACTTCCGAAACGCCGCCTCACTAATCAGCGAAAAGGGGCTGCCTGTATCGAGTACACATCTAAGACTGACTCCCCGAATGTAAACAGACACGACTGGGTTTACCGCGGGCACACCAATACTGTGGTCCTCCCTCAACAAATCTTCCCTAATATCGTCTTCCTCTATCAAATGCACATCAATATCACTGGTCCTCATTAAGTTGTCGCCAACCGAGTCAGCCGCTAGTCATTGATCCCTTTGATTAGGGTCATGTGGCGGATTGTGACGCGGGTTTGCGGGACGAATTTCAACACCCAATGGCGGACCACCCGTACTGTTTACAGCACCCCTGTTGTTGCTTGTTCGATAATTATTCTGTGGTCGGTCACGACTACCGTTCCTAGGTCCGCTATAATTACTCCAATATCTCTGCTCATTACCGTATCTTCTAAACTCCCTGGGGTGTCTTTGATTTACTCTCGGCGAATGATGACGATTGGCATCGTTCGTTCCGCCCGCGTTCCGTGAGGAGTCGCGACGCTGCCAACGCTCGCGCGCCCTGTAACTCTGAGGCGACCCGTTACGTCTGGAGTGCCACCTGTCTCTACGGCTGCGGCTTCGCTCGCGCGGCCGCTGCTCGTAGGCGCTCTGACCGTAATTCTGCGTGGTGCCATTCGCATCGCACTCAAGCTCTAAAAGGAAATTGCGAAACCTCTCTACGTCATCCTTACATCGTCCTGCAAGGATAACGTGCCGCAACTGCATTGGAAACTTTCCCAGGCAAATACGAATAATTTCTGCAGGTCCATAAGGATCGTCAAGATGTTCATTCGCCTGCAGCATGTGCTCGAACATCTGCACAGGGCTGGAGAATTTTGACCTGTTTAACTCTGGTAGCATAATGAGTCCGTGTTTTACACGACTTTGCGCTGCCACTGACCAATATATCGACAGGAAGTGTTGACGAAACTCCCCAACAGTGTAGCAATTGCGTGCAATTGACCTCATCCGCGCCGCTGGCTCACCTTCGAGGTAGCCGCACATATACTCTATTTTGTGCGCACTGGGCCACGTAGGAGGGAGGGAGAACTCGAACTGCTGTAACCAGGCCCGCGGGTGAATCCCCTTAGCCGAGTTACGGAAGACTTCAAACTTCCTCACGGACAGAAAATGTTTAAAGTCAAATTCGTGAGTTTCCCTTGGGGAAAGTTCCTGAGGCGATCCGCGCCGTTCCCACCTGGTACGAGATCCGAGATCATGACGATGATCAAATTCGCCATCGTTCCCGGAATCATCGTCGGAATAATGGCCCTTTCGTTCATTTCTGTCAACTTCATGGGCCTTTAACCCTTTTAGATGAAGTTCTAAACGGGCCATGCGCTCACATATTCCCTCGGTAACCCCTATTTGTTGTATTTTTATTTCACACTGTCCACGCGGACATTTCGTTATCGACCGTATTTCGTCTGCATCCGCTGATGATGAGGTAATCGTTTCCCTATTATTGTCAGACTTACGCGCCACTGCGTCTGAGATCCTGGCTATTTCTTCTCGCATCTCTCGGTGGGCCGTGTCTTGTTGTGTTTGCTTAAGCCCTTGCTCTCGCTCGAGAGCTATTATCGCCTGGCTGAGGGTTTCTACCTGCGCGCTAATATGGACCGGGCACTTAGCCGCAGTGTCCTCTATTCGGGACACAAGAGCCGCGTGGTCACTCTGGCATTGTTCTGCTAACGCGCGGAGATCCCTGGCGGAATTTTGTCCTACTCGGGACTCAAGAGCCGCTCGTTCACTCTGGCATTGTTCTGCTAGTATACGTATATTCCCAGCGAACCTTTCTTTTTGCTCCATCACCTGCTTGCTAATGACTTGCTGCCCCTCTTCTAAGGCGGAGATGCGTTGGTCAATGATCGCCAGTTTCTCCCCAACACCCTGTACTATTTCCCTAGTCAATCTTTTATTTGCTTCCTCGATATGCCTCCTATTTTCTTCTGCTTGTTTTTTATTCACTTCCTCGCTATGTCTCCTATTTTCTTCTGCTTGTTTTTTATTCACTTCCTCGATATGTCTCCTATTACTGTCTAGTAATTGTCGTAGCATAGCCTGTAATGAATTTGCATCTATCGAATGATTCGAAATCACTACAGCGGGCTCAGGATGGACAACACTTGTACTTGCGTTTTCCGCGTTTCGTTCCTGGTCGGACTCGACGCTTTGACCTCGTCCTTGTTCAGGGTTATCTTCTGGCAGGTTTTTCCGATCGCGGCTCCCTGAACAGCTACGCGTCTCCATCATAAGGATAGTTACTCCGTGCTCCAAAATACAACAAGAATAATGCCAAAGTCTCCTAATGGACTCACAGTCCCCAAAAAACACCCAAGATTTACTATATGACACTGGTACACGCCACAGGACAAGAATCAACCCAAACTTGTAACACAATTGAATACTAAATCACAATATTTATACAGTAATACATATACAAGATAAAACATGTAAGAAAATGCACACCTATATCATAAATTCACGTAAATTCTGTATCACAGAAAGACAATATACCAATTAGCACATCCAACCGAAAATAACTAATCCTCACTGCGCATCAGAAGATCTCTGGTTTACCGAAATCCGTGAGCAGGGTAAGCCATGTGTAAGTGGCGTGAATACAAGGACGCTATGTGCAAGAAGCATGAAGCGCCCTTTGAATGTATCCTTATAGCTAAAAGAGCCACGCGCACTTTGAATAAGTAAATGCTATTTGACACTGAAATCAATATAAAAGATAGGGTCGCCACCAACTCTAGCCACACGACAAAATGGGGTAGCACTGAGTCGGAAAATTACTTAATTTATTAATAAGAAAAACTCACAAAAGAACATTCATTGTAAAGTCATTGATAAAGAATGGGATGTAGTTATTAATATGATCCAGGCATTCTTCCCGTGAATCAAATATTGAGTAAAGTAAAGAGGGCGTGAACACCATGCGTAAGTGCAGCCTGCAGCAAGATTCGTGAAAACACAATCTCTTCCAGAGCATTTGTTTCAGATAAAAAAAGGGACACTAATCACTACACCTGTGCACATGGAAACGCTATCGGTGGGCCTACAAGGAAAACTACAAGGTAAATGGCGAAGGTAACGGCGACGTAACATCGGTACACAAGATAAGATTGAAGGCAAAATTATTTATTCCTTAAAACATTGATGTAGTGCATCTATAGCCTGCTGTTGCATGCTAACTATGTACAATTGTTTGTGAAATACGACACGTTTCATAACAGACTCGCGGGCCCACTCGGTCCGCGGAGACAATTTCTATGGACTGTGGCCAAATTTTAATCACATGAGACAAAGAAAATTCACAAATACACAAAAATTACCAAGATCCGGAAAAGATTAGAAGCATACACACACAATTGTAGGCACATAAACATTCACACTGAACCGAGGGCACTTCAACATATGCAACTCCTTTGTGCTGCATTCCTCTCACGGATCAAAGTCAAGACTGCATTGGGAATCAAACTGAAAGTCTACAGAAGCCTTGCATTCCCTGCTGCAACCCAGCAAGTAAATCTTTATAAGACGAAATTCGAGACCAAAATCTAAAAGCTCCCCTCTCTATGTGACAACGCGCCACGCGGTCAGTCCAACTCACCCTTCTTCGACTGGAGCACAGCTGTGTACGCTTCCCGTACCGGCGGCAGACTGCCTCCCGCTTCTCCAGCCTCTTCCACGCTCCGCGTGGACCGGAAAACCCCAGGATGCCATTTCCGCCACCAACCTATCGCAGGTGGATTTCTTACAGGTAGCGGAAACCTCTTTGCCGACTTGACCACTACGAGAGTTGGCAATGAAAGGTGGCTACAGGACCCTTTCAAACTGTAAATACCACAATTCACACAAGGAAAGTTCCATTTGCACTGTATCTCACAAAATGGGCTGAAACTGACGGCCATCCACCTCAATGCAAGCATGATATCGGCGAACAAGATTCTGATGGACCCCGGTAAATGTTCCTGATGTTTTTCGAATAACATCATAGCTACAGTTCTGGCAACTAATTCCATCTTCGTATCCACTGAGGTCTCTTACAGAAGCAATGTCCCCATAGGAAATAACCAAGGGGGTTTAAGTCAGGTGACCTAGGAGGTATGGAGTAGGACGTCCCGTTCCAATACAGGACTAGGAAATACGGTATTGAGATATATGCGGGCATCCACACTCAAGTGAGGTGGTGCACCGTCATGTTGAATCCACATCCTCTCAGGAACAGCCAAGAGTACGTTCTCCAACAACTCTGGTAGGACTCCTCGTACGAACCTCAAATACAGGTGGCCATTCAGAGGGCCAGGTAGAGCTTACAGCCCAAAGAAATTGTCTCCTACAATGCCGGCCCAGGCTCGTCCTCCTTGTTTCCTTGGAGGAAATAAAGAATGTACATGTAAATAAACAGGACAGTAAGTGTAAACTTTAGGGATGTTAGTGGTAAACAAGCTGGAAAACAGTAATGCTAGACAAAGCGGTAGACAAGTTTATTTCCATATCTCCTTAAGTTGGCTTCTCCAATGGCAGGTTCCCGGTCTCACATTGTTCGGTGGAGCATTCTCTATATCTTGTTTCATTTTAGAACGCTCTTGCAGAAACACCGTATGTGCCCCACAACAGGTTGTCAGACAACCAGCTGGAATTTCTTGCATGTTACTGCTATACATCAGTGGTCCACTGCCAAAGGGAAGCCTACTAATGGTTAGCAGAATTCTTACAGTTACCAATTGCACCTGTAGATTGTGCTGTCCTGAAGTTTCATTGTTAACTCTCGTCACCGTATTGTCACATCAAATTAGTTCACACCTGACCAATTGTCAGATTCACAAAGCGAACTGCCTTCTCACCTTCCCAGACACATCGTGTCAACGACTTGAACCCATAAATTAACGCTTGCCACATCATAAGCGAAGGACATATTAAGCACCTGTAGTGTAAGTTATAAACTTGCAGAGATGCTCTGTCCACTGTTGAGAGGCTGTTTACAGTGTGTTTTATAGGTTTTACTGAGTCATCGTCTGAATCCCTGGATGCACTTGCAAGTAGTCCTGAATGTCGTACCCCTCACGCGTCCCCCAGCTCCGATTTTGTTATTTATGGCTAAGATATTAATTAAAATAACCACACATTAATGTTTTTGAAATAAAACGTACTCAACGTATTAAAGACATAAAGATATGTAATAAGGGTCGTGAAACTGAAATTTTGAATATGGCATTAGTTGTGGAAGGTCACATACACTGAGAGGTGGCATGAGCCCCTCCCAAATGTCTATCTTACGATTTTCCTCTCTAAATGCATGCAGTGAAAAGTTGTTATTCCTTCACACGCGGACTTCCCATGCAGCGTCTCCCGTCACCCAGGTGGTCCAGTGACAGGTAGGCTCTGCTGATCTTGAAAGGGTAAGCCGACTGGTGTGAGGGAGTCAAGTGAATGCTTTCCAGACACCGACATTGTCAAAAGACAAGCCCGGAGGGGCCTGAAGTAGCGGCTGGGCTAGAGGTTCCGTTACTTCGCAGAAACTTAGCGAAAACACTTTCTGGCGGGCTACCAGCGAGGCGTGGGAATGACTTGTGTTCCCAAGCAGCCTTGGCGCGCAAATTCCCGCGTTTTCTGCCGTATAGTAACTGTGATTGGCTTGCTCAGGGCATAGCTCCGTGACGTAGCAAAATCGGCGCAGAAATTGGCGCCAAGAATCTCCATTGGTGGAATGGTAGTGCTCCGGCAATAGAGTGGAATTTTCCACCGGTTTTCGAGTTGCTGATTGGAACGGTTAACCACGGCCACTGTCGTGGGGGCGGGAATGTTCTGTGTTCGGTTTGTACGGGTGCTCTTGTGAGGAGTCGGCTCTCGCCTTTCGGTCGGAGTAGGTTGCAAGACTGAGCTGTCGCTGCTCTGGACAGCCCGCCTTCCGTTGGCTGTCTAATATACTTTTTTTTAATTGCAACTGTTTGATGAAGTTGCTGAAGTTTCGACTTCAACGTAACTTCCCGAGTACAGTTGGCAATTGAGCGTTCTGCGTACAAGCGGCCTATGTTGTCTGTCTTGAGCAGTTTTGGCTAAAGTTGACTGTATCGGAGTTACAGTGTGACTTCGCTTGTTAAAATCAATCACTGTACCGTCAGTGATTGTGTGGCGAGCCTTCTTCGTCTCCCTCAGAGGCGCATTTGTATTGCTAGGAAGTCTTTAGTCTGGAACAACCAGACCAGGATAATTAGTTTCGGGCTATACTAGCGACATTATCATCACCACGACGGGACGTCGAAGCAACCAGCCATCGCCTCCGGTACGCCAGATCGTGTTCTTGCAGTTAAGAAGACAGTTTGGTAATGTATGTCCGCAGCACCGGCAGATAGGGATTTTCCTTGGTGATAGTCAGAGCTAAGCAGAGCGCGCCTGTTCGTCTTTTTCTAACTTTGTTCTGTCTTGGGTGTTCATTGTCTGAATTCTCACTACTTTAGCAGCAATTAATGTTGGGTTGGCTGTGTGTCTCTCTTAAGACTTGAGTTGCAAGGAATTGGCTCCACATACCACTTCATCATAAATGTCACAATCTAGTTTAGGGACAACTTCACCTTCACAGCATTTATTTGAGTATCCAATTTGAGCCAATGTGATGTATTGTAAATGTTTCATGTGTTTTTGTTTATTATTTTGAGTTATAATAAATCATATTGTTATTTTGGACAGAACTTTCACTCTGTTAATCGGTAGAGCAACCCTATCATTTCTCACTATGTTAATGAAGCTTTCCTTTATTTAACTTATTTATCAAACGAAATTATTGCAGGTGCCAAACTCTTTTCTACTCCACTTGCAGGGTCGATTACAGTCAGTTCGCGTTTCTTTTTAATCCATGTGCAACAGCAAAAGTCGGAGTTAGAATAGGGGGGGGGGGGCTTAGAGCATCATTTACATATGTAGATTCTAGAAGAATTTAGTGTTAAATACACTGCTAGCCCCGGCACCTCGCAACACTACTAAGAATTTCTAGGTTTTAGAAAATCGCTTTGAGGTTTCGTTTCACTGATATATAGAATAATTTCTACAGCTTCCATAAAACAGACGATAAGAAGTCATCAAATTGTTGTGCAAGCTCAACCGCAATTACACCTTAATGTACCAGGAATCTTACTTTTCATCCAAATAGCCGATCTGTGATTTACTAGAAGACAATTCGACATATTTTGGCCAACTTCCGCAACCAGAACAGTGTCCTATTTAAATCTGGAAGTTATAATTAACGCCGTATAGCTACTTGTCGCTACTCTGCCACGCTGTACAATTTGACAGCGGTGTGGCAGCTGCCAGCATTCAGGCAAATTTGTAATTGCCCAATTACGCTCGGTTATTCTGTCGTTACATTCAGCCACTCATTATCTTCAGTAAGCACCGCATCAGTTGCGACCCGATCATGCATGGAAATGCTTAAAATAATTCTTGTATTTCGCAAAATTATTTTAATTTTTCCCGGTCGGCAACAAAATATAATTTGTTCCGTAACAACTCATTAGTTTGAACTGGCTTTTCGGATGGGGGTAAACGGAATCATCCTGGTGCTAATAAAATGCAATTTTTGCGTTGACACTTTCCTGGCTCTTATACCAAATATATTTCTGCTTTAAAAACACTTCCAAATTGAACAAACTTACCAAACGAGACAAGGATAACGATTATATAAAATTAGATTAGTTTACGCTGTCAGTCTACAGCCAGATGTTGATTTACGTCGGTGAAGGCTCCTCAATGCATCTCGCAAGAATCAATCCATGAAACTTCAATATCCACATACATTAATTCGTTTCATAACATTATTTAGTGCAATATCATACTCATCCTGTACATGTCCCATAGAGAGTGAATCATATGATGGGAACCGTGGGACTGCGTCCACCTCTTGCTAGAAGTGGTTAATTCTGGTCCTGTGACATCTATATGAGGTCAGTCCTTGTTTTGTTATTTATATTGCCTCTAAATGACTTACTGAAAAGAACTTTTAAGACACTTGATACATTTTGAGAAACAGAACACTGTAAACCATCAAAATGGGACACGTCAACAAATACTTGCCTTGGACTTTGTTTGATATATGTAGGAATACTAGGATTCAACATCTAATGGACGATGATATCATTAGAAATATAGTACATGCTAACATAGACGGAAGACGGAAAGAATACTTTTTCTTTCCATGTCCAATCTCGGGAGTTTAGGAAAACGATGTACAAACAAAGTAACGTTAAATGTTGCGACAGAGCACCACTGTCTTCTTTTTGTAATACTTCAGGATCGAGCAACTGCCCATAGAGTCAGCTGAACCTTGGAGAAAGTTTACACAATCTTCATGCCCGACGGAGTTGTTAACAGAGGTCAGTCTGGGTGTAGCCATAGCTGGTCACTTTGTGTGGGGAGCACTCAAGTCCAAGATGTATCACAATAACCCTCACAGTCTTCAAGAATTCCTGGAGAATATTTTGGATGAAACTGCAACAATTCCAGCAGTCCAGCTTCGATCCCCTTCAGCAACTTGCTGACAATGTCTCATCATGCCAACAGAGGATGGTCACTTTCAACAGATTAGCACCGTATTTACTTTCCTCTGCTATATTTTCTTGTACCTTGGAACTCTTGCCCCACACTGTCAAACAGTCAACAGTTTATTAACATTCTTTGCTTTGGATATAATTTGGCAGTGTAAACAGGGTGCTTGTAAATTATATAGTGCCGTTGCTACTGAAGTAGCAGAAATGAACGAGAATACTGGCTGGGAAAGCAACAGCTGTTTGGCTACGATTATAAAGAGAAAATGTCAAGAATTACACTGAAGCACCAAAGAAACTCGTATAGTCATTCGTATTAAAATACAGAGATATGTAAACAGGCAGAATATGGACCTGCGGCCGGCTACACCTATTTAAGACAAGTGCTTGGCGCAGTTTTTAGTTCGGTTACTGCTACTGCAATGGTAGGTTACCAACATTTAAGTGAGTTTGAAAGTGGTGTTGTAGTCGGCGCACGAGCGATGAGACACAGCATCTCCGAGGTAGCGATGAAGTGGGGATTTTCCTGTACGATCATTTCACGAGTGTACGTGGATATCAGGACTCTTGTAAAACATCAAATCCTTGACACCGCTGCTAAGAACAGGACAAACGACAACTGAAGAGAGTCAGTCAACGTGACAGAAGTGCAACCGTTCGGCAAATTGCTGCAGATATCAGTGCTGGGCCACAACAAGTGTCAGCGTCCGAACCATTCAACGAAACATCATCGATATAGACATTCGGAGCCGAAAGCCCACTAGTGTACCCTCGCCTGAGCCCGTTAGCACCGACGTTGGACTGTTGATGGCTGCAAACATGTTTCCTGGTCGAAAAGTGTCTTTTCAAATTTTATCGAGCGGATGGACGTGTACGGGTATGGAGGCAAACTCATGAATTCATGGACCCTGCGTGTCATCAGGGCACTGTTCAAGCTGGTGTAGGCTCTGTAACGGTGTGGGGCGTGTGCAGTTGGAGTGATGTGGGGCCCTCGATACGATTCTGATATGTGACTCGTACGTAATCATCCTGTCTGATCACCTGCATCCATTCATGTCCATTGTGCATTCTGACAGACTTGGAAAATTCCAGCAGGGACTTGGGCAAGTCCATCAGAACAATGTGACACCCATCACGTCCAGAATTGCTACACAGTGGCTCGAAGAAAATTCTGAGTTTAACCACCGCTGGCCACCAAACTCTATTGAGCATATCTGGGATGCCTAGCTATGTGCTGTTGAGAAGAGATCTCCACCCCGCCGTACTGTTACGGATTTATGGACATTTATGCAGGATTCATGTTGTCACTTCCATCCAGCACTACTTCAGACATTAGTTGAGTCCATAGCACGTCGTTCTGCGCCACTTCTGTGTACTCGCGGTGGCCCCACACGACATTAGACAGGTGTACCAGTTTCTTTACCTCTTCAGTGTAATTCTCACAAGGAAAGCTCCGCAGATCGAATGGGTAAAACAGAACAAATATGATTATAAAATATGGAAATCTGTCTCTTCTACCACCTATTATGTTTATCCATCTACATTATAAAAATGGATGTACGGGTTTATGTATATACGTTCCACATTTCCAGCTAGATTCTGAACTGCATTGTACTAAAATAGGTACATATATCAATTACTGTCTAGAAGGAATCGTACTGGGGGTAAGAACCACCTACTGACAAAAGGGGTGGTGGTGGAAAGTAGTGTAGACGATTTGTGAACGCCATATTTTACTCATTCAGTATTTGTAACTGAGACCACCTAGTGACTTTCGACAAACTTTCCACATAATTTCCTAACCATCTGAAACTTAGACACCCACACAAAATGATGAAAGAAGTTTATCACTAGTGAGTTTCGGTGATCGTACAGTAAAACTGCCGCATGAAGCATAGTGTTTGAATGTATTACTTCCTTACTCCTAACTTTTTTTGCAGCACATTTTGCAGTCAGTATTCGCATGTGCCGTCAAATGGATCTAGAAAAGTACATCACTGTACGACATGTAGTTCAGGGGATACGACATCATTAACAGTAAGATCCGTGGAAAACTGGCGTATCTTGCATGAAGTCCAGTTTTATTACTTCTTTACTGTTAAATCCATTTACAACAGATTTAAAAGAGAGTATCCGTACATACCACTGGATGTACCTGCAAATTTATATCATAAGTCATAAAGTTCCTGGCGGTACGACGTCATAAAAATTCAGCTGCGTGAAAATGAAATTGCAGAGTGAAATTTGTTTGTACAAATACGTGTGAAATATGTCAAATACATGTCAAACATACTTAACATATGCGTATACGGGTAAAACGACGTGTGAAAAGCACCCTGAACTCCTGGAACGATTATAGACAAATATGGTAGACGTATTACTATAGTTACGATCTGGGAAGAAATTCTATGGGCGTAAGAACCATGAGTCACCTAGTGGGGTAGGGGTGATAACGTAAACAGAGAAGAGGTGGTGGAGGAGATGGACTGACAGGGTGTTGGAAGGACGAGATGGGCAGATATATGGAGTAGGAGGAGATGGACTGACAGAGGGAAAATGAGGAAATGGACAGATAAAGGAAATGTAATAAGATGGGCAGAGGAGGGACGAAGGCAAAAAGACAAGAGGATGGTGAGGAAGAGTTGGGAGGAAAAGATGAGAAAAGAGAGGGAATGAGAGAATGGAATTACAGGGCCGAAAGAGGAGATGGACAGAGAAAAGAAGGAGGAGGTGGACAGTGAGAGGGTGGAGAAGGAAAAAGAGATGGAGGAGGAGCAGATGGACAGAGAGAGGAGCAGCAGGAGGTGTACGAAATGTGGGGAGCGGAGGAGGTGGACCGAGAGAGGAGGGACGGGGAGATGGAAAGAGAGAGGGGGATAGAGAGATAGTCTAATAGAAGTCTGTAATAATACATATGTGGCAACGCCCTGTACTCAGCTAGTTTATCTACAAATCTCTGCATTCGTGTGCAAACAGAGTCCGAAGTAAGGGATCTAAAATTCACAGAAACAAAAAACCCCGTTCAGTCAACGCCGTATAACAAAAAGTTACGACCATCCAATTCACAAGAATAATAACGAAGTATTACATGGCTAAAAGCTATCTATTTGCCTGAAACAAATGCAGCTGTTGCAGAGCAATATTACCAAAAGTAGAATTTGCTGTGTTTTAGTGTAAATGCGAAATTTCAATGGAGGCATTAAAGCACAGCGGAATCGAATAGTAGACACGCTTGGCAAGGAAACACATTGAAATATTGCATTATTTTCCGTGTCTCCGCACCGCAGTCAAATATCAAAAGCCATGGTGATAGAATTAATCAGATTATTTGCACCCAAAGGTTCCGTTTTCCTGCGTGTTAATCACTTCACTGAAAACCCACGTATGCAGTTCGATGACGAATGAGGCAGAAACGTACGGGAATACAATAGCTCGTATTGTGACACTTTTTGTAGTGGTTATGGTAACACATGTTGTCTGAAGCAAATATTAATCTTCTTGTCCGATAATATCTAATTTATGAGTCTTGTGAATGTGCTAGTAATGCTCAAAAGCCTTCACTGACTATCGTAGTGGAATACTGACAGAAAGTGTTTCACGAAACACTAAGGAATTCTGGTCATATGTAAAGACTTTAGTTGCACTAAAGTGCGTCCAGTCACTCATGGACTCAGCATAAATTGAAAGTGAGAGTAGGAAAGCAAAGGCATAAATGCTTAACTCTGTTTTCAAATGTTCCTTTACAGAGGAAAACCCAAGACTATTGTCCTAATACCCGTACCACTGAAAAGATGAGTGAAGTAGATATTAGTGTCAGTGGCGTTGGAAACATCTGAAATCGTTAAAACTGAACAAAGCCCAAAGTCCCGATGGAACCCTATAAGATTCTATACCCAATCGGCGGCTGAGTTCGCTCGCATGTTAACTAGAACGTATTGCAGACCCCTCGGCCAAAGTACCATACCCAATAGCAGGTCACAGTTGTCTAAGAGAAGTATAGCAGAAGTGATCCGCAAAACTAACGTTAGTAACCTCGACATAAATTTCTTCGAAAATGTTGGAAGCTATTTCGAGTGCAAACATGATGAGGTGTCTCGAACACAACGATATCCTCCACGCCCACTAGCATGCATTTCGAAGACACAGGTGAAGTGAACTACAACTCGCACTTTTTTCTCATAACATACTGAAATACGTGGGTCACGTCGGTCAGGTATGTGCAGTACTTCTCGATTTCCGAAAAGCATGTGACTAGTACCACTCCTACGCTTATTATTAAAAGTATGACCGTGTGGGGTTGCCGACGAAATTTGTGATAGCATTTAGGATTTGTTGTTAGGGGGCACGCAGCATATTGTGGTGGCTGGGGAGTCATCAGAAGATGTAGAAGGAACTTCAGCTGAACCCCAGGGAAGTGCGTTGGGTCCCTTGCTGTCCACATTACTCGGATATTAATGATCTTGCGGGAAATATAAATAGCAACTTTAGATTGATACACTTATCTTCAACGAAATACAGTCTGGAAGAAGGTGTAAAAATAATCAATCACATTTTGGTAAGATTTGAAAGTTGTGCAACGAATGACGAATTGCCTTAAATGTTAGGAAAGTAAAACTGTACATTTCACAAAACGAAAAAAAAAACGTAACATCCTATGAACATAATATCAGTGGGTCACAGTCAGAATCTGTAAACTCATACAAATACCTGGGTGCTTCATCTAATAGGGACTTGAAATGGAATGACCACATTGGCTCAGTCGTGAGTAAAGGAATTGTTAGAGTCTGATTATTTTTAGAATACTACAGAAATTCATTTAGCCTACAAAGAATATTGCTTACAAAACACACGTGTGGCCCATCCTAGATCACAGCTCAAGTGTGTGGGACCCGTGACAACAAGTACGAACAGGAGATATTGAACATATACAGAAACGGATGGACAAATGGCCACATGTTTGCCTGAACGGCGGGAGAGAGTCTCAGAGATGAATGTACTGTACTGGCAGACTTTGAAAATAGACATGCACTATCCCGAGAAAGTCTATTAACAAAGTTTCAAGAACAGATTTTAAATGGTAACTCTAGGAATATACTACAGCCCCTACATATCGCTCTCATATGGACCGTTAGGACAGGATTACATTACGTAGAGTACCCTCAGAGGCATTCAAACTGTCACCCTCTGCCGCTCCATAAGTGAATGAAACGGAATAAAGCTCTAATAAATAGTACAGTGCGATGTACCTTCTATCATGCGCTTCAGACTGGTTCGCAGAGTGTAAGGGTGGATCTGGATGCGAACGTAGATATATAGTTTCTTCAGAGAATTGTACTCTTTGTCTGTTGGAAGAGACACGTATCCATAATTGTCCATATTTTAAAATAATTTGTATTTATTTTGAATGGTTCCATCTCGTGAATGTCCCTTGTCAAGCCAGTTGGGAACCCCCGTTACTGTCCGAACGTTAGCAACAAAGTAAGAAGAGTAGAAATTGTCTCTGTGCCTTACAATATAATGATTATTTAATCAAAATCTGTAGTTCTACAGCTATAATACCGCTTTATGTGTGTCATTATCTGCAAGAAAGAAAGTACTGGGTATTACGACTACGAGTCGTAGCGTAAAATAGACAGCGGAATATACACGGTGTTCCGAGATTCCCGTTACGGATTTCTATGGCTTGGAGGGAAGTAATCGTATAACATATTGAATAGGAATGCATATCCAGGAATTTATCGTTCCATTCTACGACCGTTTCAGTTCAGATACTTAACTCATTCACTTCTGCTTGAGGAATTAAATTAGACGCGGTGCAGTACAATCATTAGATACGTTTCTAAAGGTAACATAACGAAACAGCCACTTAAGATCTAAGCACCTTCATTTGTATTTACAATTAAACATAGCGTGTTTACATTACTCCAATACAAAAAATAACCCAGGATACTGGGCATACAGAACAGTACTGACGCATTTCAACAGTGATTCGATTAGGAGATCACCAAGGTTATTACAGACATTGTATCTTCGAAGCACCCTCTCCATCCCGCCTAGTGTCTCTTCAGTTTCTAGGGCAGCGGCCAGAAGTCGTGTCATCATATGTTCCTCTGTCTCTGCATGTGTCTCGTAAATTTTATTTTGCATCTAGCCCTACAAGAAATAGTCCATGGGAGTTTAAACAGAGATCCCGGATTCCACATGGCTAAGCCACCCCGACGCATCCATTTTTCACATTATCGTCGGCTGATATGTTTCGAAAGTGCTCGAAAGAAGTGGGGTGGTGCACCATCATGCTAAATTCACATTTCCTTACGAACATTTGGTGTCACAGATTCAAAGAACGGGTCCAACACGTTATCTAGGAAAACTCAAGTGTGCAAGACCTGTTAACGTGAGTGAAAGAGGTGGCGCCTTTGCATGACCGTCCAGAATATCAGCACCAAGCCGGTGCTGAAATCGCTAAATGTGAATGTCATCAAAGTGTTCGTCTGTCCAGACATGGCTGTTTCATGAATTCAGAACAGAGTCCCTTGTGAACTTACATTCATCACAGAAATCGACGTGCAAACAGGGGTATCTCGATGCAGCGATGCAGGACCCATGTGTCGCAAGCAACGTGTGTGGGAAGTCGGCTGTACCCGTAGTATACACCCTTTGTGAGTGGTACGGATGTGATTGTTAACACCTATTGCATGCGCAATTGTTCTACTACTCGCTGACGGTTTCTCTTGAACGCGATGCTGTACGTATTTTCAAAATTTGGACGTGCGGCGTTGCCCTGGAGCACCACAGTATTGCCTCCCCTCGGTGAAGGTACCTGTTTCTCGGAACTGCTCTGTAAATTAGGCAAAAATTGGTGCGATGGCATGCTTCGTTGTGGAAAACGTTCGTGATGCAGTCGACACGCTGCTCTTCCCTTACCTCGAGCTCCGCCATACACAAGGAGCATATCTGTGTATTCCGAAATCGTGTACCATGTTTACCATGTCGGAGATGCACAGGCATTGAATAGGTCTCCACGCTAGGGAGACGTTAAGTACCATCAGGTGACCGTCTGACATAGTACACGTCATCCTGTCTGCCTGTTTCTTATCAGGATAAGGAACCATGAGATTTTTCTCTCTTCCTCTGCAGATGTCCACGCGTTACACATCTGAATTGAAACCGTCGTAGAACGGAAACTGCACTTTACCGGACATGGGTACCAGTCCCTCTACAAGACTTAGAAGTCTGCAACGGGAAATTCCAAAGACGCTGCATATGTGTAACAGTCTCAAAACAAAATTATTCATGTGGGGAAGCACTCCACAAGGAAACCCATTTCATATAAAGATCACATGACAAGTGCACCGGTCGTTCTGAGCACCTGTGCATAAGGGCCGATCAAAAAATTCCCGTATGACTGCGTCGTTACAGCATATATGCAAAGTATTGCGACTCCGATTAGAATATGTAAGCTAGGACATATAGGCAAGAGGTTAGTGTGGAATTCGTGTCTTTCCAACACGCGTACAACAAACGTGGAAACGTGAACTAGTGCGACGTTGCTGCCAAACGCGTCCAAACAGAACCAGCGTTCTGTTATACTCTTTTGGCGACCGAAGGATAAGAACCGGTAGTCATCCATCAGAGAACAAAAAATTTGTGTGAGGCAGCATGTCTGTCGAAACTCATCGTTTTGAAACAGGGCGCTAAGGGGTGGTGCTGCTTCATGATTGTGCTACTCCCGTATCGCGAATACCGTAACGCAGAAGTTAGGACAAATAGAGTGGGAGACAGTCGAGTAGACGCCCTATAATCCTGATCCCTCCTCAAGCGATTATTTCGTGTGCGGCTCCTTGAAAAAGGCTTGAAGGATCAGCGATTCCAGTCGGATGAGCAGCAGAAAGTTAAGGACTTCTTAATGCGGCGCGACACCGTGTTTTACCAAACTGGTATTTTTAATCTGTTGCTTCGGTGGTATGACCGCCCCAATGCTCATAGCGATTTTGCCTGATTGACATACCGATGGCGGATTGTGCGGCCTTCGAACGCAAGCTTTTTGGTCTCACCATATAATTTAAGTAGAATATACGTGAAAGTAGTAGATTTGTAGGTGAAAGAATACGTTCCAACCGATGTGCTTCACACGCACCAGTCCGGAACATCTCTGGATGATCATACAACGACTGTAAATCACGGTACAGCGTGAGTGCAGCAGAATCACCATCAAATTACACGTTATTAGGTCACAGCAAAAAGTCAAGGAGAAAAGTAATGAAAATAATAAAAGAAGCATACAAACTATCTGAATTTGTTCTTAAAGCGCAAACATAATTTAAAGAATTTCAACCGCAAATCTCATCATTTAATAATGTCATTTAATAATGTATAAATAAAGCACCCTATAACGAGAACTCGGCCTTTAAACATATTTCGTTGAATCATGCTCTCGTCTGTGAGATCTAATATGTATGTGAATAATTTTTTTCTTAAGTAGCACTGCATAAATCCGCCCTCACCTAGCGACTAAAAAATTCGCTATAGCCACTGAACATCATTGCGAATTACTCATTTGATTCAAGGCTGGCTATTTTAAGGCCTCATTCCTCTCATTCAAAAACCCCTGTAGGATGCTGCACACGGACTCCTGATGGCAAAAGTTTGGGACTGGATTTCTAGTTCTGTTATTCGTCTGATAGTCAAGGGAGACGGGGAAACCTTATTCGGAAATGTGTCCAACAAGACACTGTTTTCCATTGTCTGAGACAAAAATTAAAAATGTGTGTGTGTGTGTGTGTGTGTGTGTGTGTGTGTGTGTGTGTGTGTGTGCGTGTGTATGTGTGTGTGTGTGTGTGTGTGTGTGTGTGTGTTTCATGTGCCGTGAATAGCTACATATGTAAACGCCCATTTACTGCATTCATGATAAACTCGTACATATTTCATTGTCTGGCTATTTACTTACCAGTATGGACAACTCGAAACTATTGTAGATAATTTATGTTGAAGAATGCATACAAATGTCATTATCAGAAAGAGATTCGAGAGGTTATCTATATTACTAAACATTAAAACAGTCAGCCAGTTACCCATTACCACCTGCACGTTGCGTATCTAACAGCTTCCAAGGGCAACAAAAATTTTAATCTCTTTATTTCATGTAATTGTTGATTGAATGTAAAATTTTAAAATGCTGTCATAATCCAGTCGTTAACACTTTTAATCCTACTCGCAATACCAACGTACTTGCAATACCATCTATTACTAAGGAGTGGGGGATACTTTATGCACAACCCATAAAGAGAAAAACAAATACACTCCTGGAAATGGAAAAAAGAACACATTGACTTCGGTGTGTCAGACCCACCATACTTGCTCCGGACACTGCGAGAGGGCTGTACAAGCAATGATCACACGCACGGCACAGCGGACACACCAGGAACCGCGGTGTTGGCCGTCGAATGGCGCTAGCTGCGCAGCATTTGTGCACCGCCGCCGTCAGTGTCAGCCAGTTTGTCGTGGCATACGGAGCTCCATCGCAGTCTTTAACACTGGTAGCATGCCGCGACAGCGTGGACGTGAACCGTACGTGCAGTTGACGGACTTTGAGCGAGGGCGTATAGTGGGCATGCGGGAGGCCGGGTGGACGTACCGCCGAATTGCTCAACACGTGGGGCGTGAGGTCTCCACAGTACATCGATGTTGTCGCCAGTGGTCGGCGGAAGGTGCACGTGCCCGTCGACCTGGGACCGGACCGCAGCGACGCACGGATGCACGCCAAGACCGTAGGATCCTACGCAGTGCCGTAGGGGACCGCACCGCCACTTCCCAGCAAATTAGGGACACTGTTGCTCCTGGGGTATCGGCGAGGACCATTCGCAACCGTCTCCATGAAGCTGGGCTACGGTCCCGCACACCGTTAGGCCGTCTTCCGCTCACGCCCCAACATCGTGCAGCCCGCCTCCAGTGGTGTCGCGACAGGCGTGAATGGAGGGACGAATGGAGACGTGTCGTCTTCAGCGATGAGAGTCGCTTCTGCCTTGGTGCCAATGATGGCCGTATGCGTGTTTGGCGCCGTGCAGGTGAGCGCCACAATCAGGCCTGCATACGACCGAGGCACACAGGGCCAACACCCGGCATCATGGTGTGGGGAGCGATCTCCTACACTGGCCGTACACCACTGGTGATCGTCGAGGGGACACTGAATAGTGCACGGTACATCCAAACCGTCATCGAACCCATCGTTCTACCATTCCTAGACCGGCAAAAGAACTTGCTGTTCCAACAGGACAATGCACGTCCGCATGTATCCCGTGCCACCCAACGTGCTCTAGAAGGTGTAAGTCAACTACCCTGGCCAGCAAGATCTCCGGATCTGTCCCCCATTGAGCATGTTTGGGACTGGATGAAGCGTCGTCTCACGCGGTCTGCACGTCCAGCACGAACGCTGGTCCAACTGAGGCGCCAGGTGGAAATGGCATGGCAAGCCGTTCCACAGGACTACATCCAGCATCTCTACGATCGTCTCCATGGGAGAATAGCAGCCTGCATTGCTTCGAAAGTTGGATATACACTGTACTAGTGCCGACATTGTGCATGCTCTGTTGCCTGTGTCTATGTGCCTGTGGTTCTGTCAGTGTGATCATGTGATGTATCTGACCCCAGGAATGTGTCAATAAAGTTTCCCCTTCCTGGGACAATGAATTCACGGTGTTCTTATTTCAATTTCCAGGAGTGTATGATTATCTTCTTTGACATACATTAACAGCAGGCATCTCGTAAGTAGAGCAAAGCATATGAAGCGAAGCTGAAACGAAGTGTCCCGGCCGTCTGCTCTTGATCAAATGGGGAGAAACTGCAGCGAAGCTCGCAGATCTGCACAGCGCCTGCTACAGGGCGCTATAGTCGGTGTCGGTCGTAGTGCCAACTTACTTGCACCTTCGCCGTGGCATCGTGGCTATCGGTGCCACATGAACTTTTTCTCCCTTACATCCTCAAAAATAATGCAGCTCTTATGTTGTCTGCAGTCCAAGGACTGGTTTGATGCAGCTCCCCGTCCTACTCTATCCTGTGCAAGCTTCTTCATCTCACAGTACCTACTGCAACCTACATCCTACTGAATCGGCTTAGTGTATTCATCTCTTGGTCTCCCTCTACGATTTTTACCCTCCACGTTGCCCTCCAGTACTAAATTGGCGATCCCTTGTTGCCTCAGAACATGTCCTACCAGTCGCTCCCTTCTTCTTGTCAAGTTGTGCCACAAACTCCTCTTCTCCCCAATCCTACTCAGTACCTCCTCATTAGTTATGTGATCTACCCATCTAATCTTCAGCATTCATCTGTAGCAACGCATTTCGAAAGCTTCTATTCTCTTCTTGTCTAAACTATTTATCGTCCATGTTTCACTTCCATACATGGCTACACTCCATACAAATACATTCAGAAACGGCTTCTTGACACTTAAATCTATAATCAATGTTAACAAATTTCTCTTCTTCAGAAACACTGTCCTTGCCATAGCCAGTCTATATTTTATACCCTCCCTACTTCGTCCATTATCAGTTATTTTGCTCCCCAAATAGCAAAACTCATTTACTAGTTTGTCTCGTTTCCTAATCTAATTCCATCAGCAATACCCGTCTTCGATTACCTTCCATTATCCTCGTTTTGCTTTTGTTAATGTTCATATTATATCCTCCTTTCAAGACGCTGTCAATTCCGTTCAACTGCTCTTCCAGGTCCTTTGCTGTCTCTGATAGAATTACATCGTTTCGGCGAACCTCAAACTTTTTACTTCTTCTCCATGGATTTTAATTCCTACTCCGAATTTTTCTTTTGTTTCCTTTACTGCTTGCTCAATATACAAATTGAATAACATCTTGGATAGGCGACAGCCCTGTCCCACTCCCTTCCCAACCACTGCTTCCCTTTCATGCACTTGGACGCTTATAACTGCCATCTGGTTTCTGTATAAGCTGTAAATAGTCTTTCGATCCCAGTATTTTACCTCTGCCACCTTTAGAATTTGAAAGAGAGTATTCCAGTCAACATTGTCAACGACTTTCTATAAGTCTACAAAGGCTAGAAACGTGGGTTTGCCTTTCCTTAATCTAGCTTCTAAGATAAGACGTAGAGTCAGTATTGACTCACGTGTTCCAACATTTCTACGGAATCCGAACTGATCTTCCCCAAGGTTGGCTTCAATCAGTTTTCGATTCGTCTGTAAAGAATTCGTGTTAGTATTTTGCAGCCGTTGCTTACTGAACTGATAGTTCCGTAATTTTCACATCTGTCAACACCTGTTTTCCTTGGGATTGGAATTATTATATTCTTCTTGAAGTCTGACGGTATTTCTCCTGTCTCATACATCTTGCTCACCAGGTGGTAGAGTTTTCTCAGGGCTGGCTATACCACGGCTATCAGTAGTTCTAATGGAATGTTGTCTACTCCCTGGACCTTGTTTCGACTTAGGTCTTTCAGTACTCTGTCAAACTGTTCACGCAGTATCATATCTCAGATTCATCTTCATCTACACCCTCTTCCATTTCCATAATATTGTCCTCAAGAACATCGCCCTTGTACAGACCCTCTATACACTTCTTCCACCTTTCTGCTTTCCCTTCTTTGCTTAGAACTGGGTTTCCGTCTGAGCTCTTGATATTCATACAAGTGCTTCTCTTTTCTCCAAACGTCTCTTTAATTTTCGTGTAGGCAGTATCTATTATACGAGTAGTGTTATTTGCCTCTACTTCCTTACATTTGTCCTCTAGCCACCCTGCTTAGCCATTTTACACTTCTTGTGTATCTCGTTTCTGAGACGTTTGTATTCCTTTCTGCCTGCTTCATTTACTCCATTTTTATATTTCCTCCTTTCATCAGTTAAATTCAATATATCTTCTGTTACCCAAGAATTTCTACTAGCCCTCATCTTATTTACATACTTGATCCTCTGCTGCTTTCACTATTTCATCTCTCAAAGCTACCCATTCTTCTTCTACTGTTTTTCTTTCCCCCATTCCTGTCAATCGTTCCCTAATGCTCTCCCTGAAACCCTCTGAAACCTTACGTTCTTTCAGCTTATCCAGGTCTCATCTCCTTAAATTCCGACGTTTTTGCAGTTTCTTTAGTTTTAATCTACAGTTCATAACCAATAGATTGTGGTCAGAGTCCACATCTGCCCCTGGAAATGGCTTACAGTTTAAAACCTGGTTCCTGTGTCTTTGTCTTAGCTTCTGAATCCTTCCAGTATCTTCGCACATAATCGTTTAATGTGGTGGAAAC
Organism: Schistocerca nitens; assembly: GCF_023898315.1. NCBI lineage: Eukaryota > Metazoa > Arthropoda > Insecta > Orthoptera > Acrididae > Schistocerca > Schistocerca nitens. The sequence continues at coordinate 379,437,954 of NC_064622.1, forward strand.
AAAAATTTAGCTAATTGGAGACAAGTTTGATGATATACTGTACCAAGGTAGACGAGTTGTCACAGCAGTACGTGTATGTGGTTTTGGCGGGGGGGGGGGGGGGGGGGGGGAGGATATGATGTGTGGCGAATAGTACTTATCAAGAAGTGTTGGGTAGCGGTGGTGAGGTAGTATGATGGTCTAGAGATATTTTTCCTGGTATCTGATCTGTTAATCCATTTTGGTTTTGAGTAGGGTGATCACAGGTCTGCGAGTATAGGATACATTGTAGACAATCACATTCTACCGACACTGGAGTACACTTGGGGATATGAGCATAATAATGTTGACACAATTGGCCTAGTATCGCGAGTGAAGAAACCCAGTATAGTTTTAAGGACTGTGCAACGAAGCGACTCTTCTCTGAATATGCGTTACCAAATTTGGCACAATAACAGTTCATTCTCGACTATGGCAAAAGCACATTACGCTTAATTGAAGAGGCCAACAGAACGGAGACAGTCAAGGAATATAACGTTAATCCTATTCCCTTAAAGACGTATAAATCTAATATTTGACTACCGTGCAGATTGAGGGTAGGATTAATAAAATCAGTCAGAGGTAGTATTACGTAAAGGGACCGATATATGGATAAATTTTGTTGCAAGCAAGCCCAAAAAGAAGCTTTCAAAGGCAAGGGTGAATGATGTACTCAATTTAAATGTCACCACAGTTCAGAGCACTGTATATTCAAGAAATTCAGGCGAAATCACTCCGTTGTAAGTACTATTTTCAGGAAATAGAACTGATAACAGTACTGAAACAGGAATAGTTAACTTACGCGTTCGTGTCAGCGGAGGTACTCTTCATTTATACTAACATACATCTACCAATTACAAACGTTTAGGCTGCAAGAGTGGCCGAGCGGTTCTAGGCGCTACAGTCTGGAACCGCGCGACCGCTACCGTCGCAGGTTCGAATCCTGCCTCGGGCATGGACGTGTGTGATGTACTTAGGTTAGTTAGGATTAAGTAGTTCTAAGTTCTAGGGGACTGATGACCTCAGAAGTTAAGTCCCATAGTGCTCAGAGACATTTGAACCATTTGACAAACGTTTATAATTGTAGTATGTGTATCACCGCAGACGTGATTAGGAACGACAGTTCATTGCTACAGTGTGTATTTCGAGAATGGCAGCAGCAGGGAAAAGCGCAGGAGTGTTTGGTGCGGCCAGTATAATGAGAAATCACACAAAAACGTATTGGGAACTGCTAGTTCAGGTTCCAAGTTACACCACGGCACACAAACGTAGGACATCACAAACTTTGGCACACAGCTATTACGTAAAAATAAGACCCGTCAAGAGTTCTTGTGTCAAGGTGTAGCTGTAGTTCCAAGTTAAGGAAATGTTACAGACGAAACAGACGATCAGTGGTACAATACACGCCACAGAAGGAGTAAGTTATAATTTTAATGTCTTTTTTAATTTATGAGATGCGAAGAGACCCCCTTAGTGACGTAAACTAATGATTTAACGTTATTTGTGAGTGTACGATTAATTAGGGTACCATTATGTTCCAAAAAGGCGCATACGAAAATGTGATTTTTCAGGCAGCCATTTCTCTGTTTCTATTGATCACAGAGTATTTAGGATAACTGTTGGCCTGGCTACCAACCGTATACATATCGGAAGAACGGGTGTACTGTATCTACCCTGTAGTCCACGTTCAAAATTTAAACACTACTCACGTCCTCCAGCACAGGCGAACTGAGCAAGTTGGTTGGATTTTTTGCAATGGGTGGGATCTAGTGTGGGCCTCAGACAGCTGCTAAATGCTTTTTATCATTGACAGTTCCTCTGAACACCTCGGAAAACCATGATCTTTGCTTACCAGAAGTATCGTTTGTGGTAACAGCTAGTTCTATAGTTTCTATTCGTGCAACTCATGGAAATTTTTACCATGTGTTCTAAAGGTGATTTCTAGAGGAACTTCTAAAATCGTTTCGATTTATCGAAAGCCAGAGGTTCGAAGTCATTGTGCTTATGTAGGGTTTTCACCGTTTCTGAAGCGTGGGCTGTATTTAAGAAAATAAATAACCATAGAAAATTACTCAAATTTTTGCTGTACAGTCTTTGGACGTCTGTCTAGAAACACCATTTTCCCGTTCCCGAAAATATCTATCAGTCATCAAGGTACACGAAAAATTCTGATGCTGGATATCAAAAGCACCAACTGTGGGGATGGCCAATTATGCAATTTACGTTCATGGCAAATAATCGGAATTTTCAGCAAATGTTCCCGTGCTCATGTGGTCAAGGAACCTTGAAACATTTTGATACAATTATCTGTTACAGTGATCAGGATGTTCAAAATTAAATATCCACGTAAGATATGAACGATATACTCGTATGCCGTCTGAGGTGTAAGTGCAGTTTTGACTGACGTAATAAACATATAGCAAGGGTTCTGGGGCTACAAAAGGGGAAACTATGTTTCTAGTCGCCATTTATTCATCAATAAAACTTCTTGATGAGCTGTATCAGTACAATCGGCACATCACGTTGTCAGGAAATTATTCTACAGAGATACCTAGCGGTGTAGGCACCTAGCAAAATATAATTTTTTCGTACAAAATTCCTTGCACTTGTAAATAAAAGACCAAAATATTTAGTATATTTAGGTGTATCCTGAAAAGTCGTGCAGTTATGTGAATTTCCCATTTTATGTTAATGTGATACTGTTAATATTCTCTGTATGTGTCGAACTATGTAAATATATTGAAGTATGTAAATAGTAAAATCTTTACTGACCTGCAGAATTCATACTATATAAGCAGCACACCCTGCTGAAAAATATTTCTTTCGCAGCCCAGAAAGGGCGAGTATGGTTCTCTTTAAATGATCCTGACAGAGAAGTGCGTAACCAGCGGTCTCTATGTTCATTCCTCTTACCACACTAGTAATTTTGGCAAGTGAATATATTAGCGCTGTCTAGTGTTGAGAGAGATAATGACAGTGAAAGAGAATGGAAACAGTTCGAGTTGGAGAGCAAGACAGTGAAACAGTGGTGGTGAGACAAATGGCTCTGAGCACTATGGGACTTAACATCTGAGGTCATCAGTCCCCTAGAACTTAGAACTACTTACACCTAACTAACCTAAGAACATCACACACATCCATGCCCGAGGCAGGATTCGAACCTGCGACCGTAGCAGTCGCGCGGTTCCGGACTGAAGCGCCTAGAACCCAATGGCCACCGCGGCCGGCGGTGGTGAGACAGAGACAGTGGATGAAGGCAATGGCAGTGGGTGCCAAAGAGAGAGCGGACAGTCGAAATGAGAAAGAAGATGAGATCATACATAGGTGTGCCGTGTCTGGGCCCTCGGCACACTGCAAACTTCAGCACGAAACATTTGCCCACTTTCCCATCCCCTACACCAATGTATTTAAGTTTCCTGATCCAGGAGTCAAGTCCCCGAGGAAACGATTAACAAGGACAAGCGTGGAGGGCAGGCAATGGTGACTGACAAGAAAGACAGCATACTGCGAGTGAGAAAGGAAGGCATAGTGATAATGGGAGAGAAAAAGTGGAAGAAAGACATGGCAGTGCGATAGAGAAACAGTGAATGTTGCAGGGGAGGAGACAATGGTATGGAAGAACGAGAGAATGGCAAGAAGGCAGTGGCAGATAGGAGGAAGTGCCGATACAAATAAGGAAAATAGAGAGAGAGAGACGTATATGGACAGTGGCACTGAGCGAGATGCTGAGTATGAAGGCTTCACTACAAAGAGAGACTAGGTAAAAGGATTTATGGTGTTCTTTGTTAAATGAGTTTGAATATGTTCTCAAGCCAGAATTTTTGGTGAGGAAGGTGGAATGAGAATTGAGGCAGTTAGTTCTCCACTTTTCTGACTGTGTGCCTTAAAGAGACGGTTATTCACCATTTTTGTGGTCCGAAAGAAACATTTTTCAGTTGGTATAAGAAGCAATTGATTATTTATATGTTATATTACACAAAATTAACATGAGTTTTAGTGCAGTTTCTACTGCATGTCATTTTCATGAATCGCGTAGTAGGGTTACAAGACAGGCAGTAAAAAGTGGCTGACAATTAGAGGCAAGATGATAGTGACTAAGTGGCAACTCACAGGATGAAGCAGTCGGATGACTTTGCTTGAGGACAAAAGAACACGTCTGTTGTGAGCAAGTGAAGTTAAATTGACACTGGAAGATGGGGGATTGAGCACAATCTGCGGGGACAGTACAGAAAAGTGGTTCTTCTAACTTTCTGAATGGTAAACATCAATGTATTCGTAGTTAAATAATTTTGTTGCTCAGTTCGTTACCTAATGTTGTCGAGAAGTGTTTTACGTTACGAAGTCTAAATTATTCGTTAGGGGTCGTGACGAAAGAAGTAATACGTACAGTAAATGAAACTTGTTCTTCATTTGGTGCGATGTTAGTGATGTACTGTGTGCACTGGCTGACAGCTTACGTTGCAATCTCAATTTTGGCACCAGCCAAAGAACATGTGCGATTTTAAATAGACATTTTGATTTGAAAATACTAATAACAGTCTCATGTAGTTAAATCAAATATTTTGGCTCCTTTCACTTGTATTCACTTTATGCTGCAGTTGAGAGGCTCTTCAAATAAACGTTATAGACTTTAATGTAAGAAGGGAAATGTCTCGCTCTAGTTTGCAGTCGGCTGCTGAGCATTTATTTTCGAGCCAGGCACTCCAAATCCTAGAGAAAGCAGAAGCTTCGCTCCAGGGATGTCAAGTCACTAACGAATTCAGAACGTATCTGTCGAGAAGAGGACGTCTAAAGAGGTTGCAGTGGCTACATTGATTTATCCGTAGCTTAGAAATACTTTTCGGCCAGTGGTTGAGCCAGAGCATTCTTTGAGTCAAGATTTCCACAAGGCTCCTGACAGGCAGCGGAGACGAGTGTCCAGCCTTGCACCGACTGTAGGACTCTAACGTGAGAAGGCAGATGTTATCAGTAAATGCAGGCGCTTCTCTACCATCTTCTGAGTGAAATGCAAAATGGAACTCTGTGTGTCAGTCCAGGCCTGGACAAACAGCGCTCCTCTTCCGCGAGCACTCCATCTGCGCTACTGCCAAGCACTGCGAGACCAGCAGCGAGTGAGGGCTTGGATAGGGGGCGAGGAGGAACAGGAAAATGAAGCCTTCAGTCGGGCGCCACTAGAGCAAAGTATTTACCTTGTCAGAATCACAGTTCGTTGACAGTACTGTGTGCGTTAAATTATTTTTTCGTTCTGCATTGTGAATACTATGGTGTACACACCCTTTTCAAAAAAAGAAAAAGCGGAGAAATCACATCGTTCAATGCCGAATGGGAATTACCTTATTTTTCGTATACTTTGAAGGTCATGCAAAGTGCTAAATAAGCCATCACAGTACTGCAAGCTAGGAAAACACTCACTGGAACACCATTACAACACCAGCCAAAAATATAGTACGATTCAATTGTCTACTGATAAATGAGAGTGAATGCTGGCTAAATTGAAAGAGGACATTAGGTAATGGTAAGCAGAGTGGTGACAGAATATTCTACGGCCAACGTCACCAATTATTTGAATTCATTAAATGTCTTAAGGCAACGGGAGAATCATTTGGTAACAGATACAATGGGCAAATTTGACGCTATCAAACAAAAACCTTTGGTAAAATCAACTTCAAGTTCATGTCATGGAACGTTTCCCATCATTTGTGGGCCAGATAGGTGCAGCCAGCTCTACGACTTTTTTTGTCCAATCAAGGGACTTCCAAGACTTTTATAAAATTTTACCCAGACGCAAATATCCTTCAATGCACTTGAAGTTACTTCAGTATGTGGTTCAACATATGAAGGGCTTATTTCAATAGTGGTACAAGTCCACTTTTGTTCATTGTGACATACAGAGTCCTAAATTAGTGCTGAAAAATCTGCAGTTGAAATACCAGAAATATTCAAGCATAAGGCTTCTTGCTAGAGATGAACCTTTCTTTCAGTTTGTTTGGATCATTAATTGCAGAAGCATCATAGGCAGAAAAGTGGCGGTAATGGACTTGTACCGCTATTTAAATAAGCCCATCATACGTTCATGTTTGTTTTTCCTTTCTTATGTTATGAAATTGACATAGTCCCACCAACGTTCGAATTTAACGATGTTTATCTGCAGAACTCTTCCAGTTTTAGTGTATCACGAACCATGGGGACATTTGCCCTACATATTCAAAAACCGAAATGAATGTAAATGTATAAATATCAGAACTTAATACTGTATGCCTGTATCTAAAGGTTTTCGTAATTCTGCTCGCCATATTAGCTCCATCTAATGCACATTTTTACTGAAATAATAAAAGTCACTGCTTTCGTAAAAAAAACGCGAAAAGCTACAAAATAAAAGCCACGTATGCTGCAATTATCGCCTCTTAGAAGTGGTTATACTGTGTTGCAGACTAAGTTTCCCGCATGCGCAGCCTTTTGGCATACAGCCGTCTCACCTGCTCGGAATAACGCAGTGGTGGGGCAAGCCGGAACGTAGCGTAGCGTCGACTGCGCTCGTGGTGTGCGAGCGTGCTCTTGGAGCACAAATCTCAACCAGGTCTGTTTTAAGACATATGGAGTTGGGTAACTAGAAAAGCCTGTCACAGTGGAAAGTAAATTTTCTGATGGATCAAAAACTATAGAAACTGGGCAGTAGTCGCCTTGATAGACGGAGGGGGAAGAGGGATAGTGTGGTCCATCTAGGGTCGGAGTTGGCGTTGGTGCAGGGCGTTCAACCACAGCCGAATAAGGCTTTTTTAAGATACCCAATCAGCCTGGGGGATATCACATACTTTTCCTTTTTGTAAATCTAATTTTTCACTTAAACATGTGTTTGCAATTTTAGGTACAATACATTGCGGTCTACATGCTGAGTACAAGCGTTGCTTCAGTTGAATTTGTTTCTTCCGATGGAATGTGCGGACAAGCTAGCTGCTACGCGCCTCTGTGGGTATTGCATACAGAGCATGGGAAATAAGTCATGTGTTAGCTCCTGGCCGTTCATGGGGTACTGGATCCGTAGTGGACGCTTCCTCCTTATATCTCGAACTTGGTTGCAGCATTAAAACGTCTTATCACGGGGACGTTGATAGGCTGACAGCCTCATAGGTCGGCCTGGGTATTCCCTTATGTGTTCCATGTGAAAGAATATAAAGAACTGAAGTTTAATTACTTCTTTCACTACAAGAACTTCTTTCAGTCGTACATAACCCTGATACCCTGGCTAGGGGCCACTCTGATCCTTCCCGAGGCGTTAGCCTGCAGCATTATGAAGGACTTCCATGGTTCAGAAATCCATGCTTCGTAGAGCGGCGCAAACAATACATCCCCTCCTTCAAAATCTTAACTGTGTCACTGTGGACAACGGATACGTCTACGAGATTCAAAGGAGAAGGGCACCTCTACTAGTTCAGAATTTCAGATTTCAACGTCATAAACCTGGTGCTACAAACTTTCTGCTTGCTGCATTTAGCTTGGAATACGAAGTACAGAACTGCAGGCCCAAAATCTTCTGTTAGTCCGCAGGATCGGATCAATGAGTCTCTTCTCCTTCTCTTGTTTCCCATCTGATTGTATCAACGTAGCCGTCATTAGTCAAATATTCTATCATGATAAAACAAAGTAGGACACGCGCCTTGCATACTTCTGCTGGGTTCCACTATCGCGCTACGTTTAAGTTTCCAAAGGAAGCCAGCATCTTCACTGCCGAAGTTCTTGCTGTTATGGAGGTCCTTCGATATGTGGCAAATCATTTCGACGACATCTTTATTGTCATAGATTCTGAGAGTGCACTGGAAAAGCAACGTTCGGGTTCCAACACTAACCGCAATGTGTTCGATAATAGTATAATGCATGTAACTGGGCCGGGGGACCCACCTGCCGGGAGATCAAACACCTGAAATGGTGATGAATAAGACACAGCACCCAGTTGCTGAGTGGAAAAAGTCTCCGACCCAGCCAGGTATTGAAACCGGGTCCCTTCCATGACGGGGGAAAATAGGATCTACTACTGCCTATTAAAACTTTCGCCTTATGTGGGTAATGATTTTTTTTATTAGATTGTGGAGCATAGCGGCGAAGAAGGCGAGGGTCGCCACATGAGTCATGGTTAATGTCTCACCCTGCTGACGGCTCTAGAACGGGAACCGAAGAGGGACGGATGAAGGGTGATTCCTCTTTTGTTTCTTATTTATTTATTTGTTTTTGTTTTAATTACAAAGTAAATTCCATATTAACTAGGTAAAGAAAACTCTACATCAGCTGAAGATTGAGATCGTCTTCCCGTATGATGAGGAGTACTGTCCCCTGTATACACAGGCTGAAATCGACAGCCGGAGGGTCCTCGAACCCAGATAGTTGCCAAAACAGGACCGGTATTTCGCCTAGCATTGTAAGTTCGTGTCTTTGTCCAGCAGGAAGGACCAAGAATCTAACAAATCTTTGACACCAACGCGGAAGAAATAGTACAGCGCCATTCGTACAATCAAATTGACTTCATCTGTTCTGACAGCTGAAAATTAAACAGCATCCGGATGGAGTAGAGCTTCAGAATCAATCGACATGGCAGTCGTGGTAAGAGTTGTGTGAGTATCCAATATGCAGATGCCGTACCACATGTCAACCGATGTGCGTCAGTTACTGCACAAAGTGGACACAAAGGCGCGTCGACCAGATGAATGTAGTGCAAACGCCTGCGTTTTGCGAATTTTTCGTTCACTGTCATGTATCACAAATCCTGCACTCCGCAGGGAGAAGGGGCAAATGGATCGCATGCCATACTACCAACTCAGCTGTGGAGGCGCACGTGAGCTCTGAGTGATTTACACTCCTGGAAATTGAAATAAGAACACCGTGAATTCATTTTCCCAGGAAGGGGAAACTTTATTGACACATTCCTGGGGTCAGATACATCACATGATCACACTGACAGAACCACAGGCACATAGACACAGGCAACAGAGCATGCACAATGTCGGCACTAGTACAGTGTATATCCACCTTTCGCAGCAATGCAGGCTGCTATTCTCCCATGGAGACGATCGTAGAGATGCTGGATGTAGTCCTGTGGAACGGCTTGCCATGCCATTTCCACCTGGCGCCTCAGTTGGACCGGCGTTCGTGCTGGACGTGCAGACCGCGTGAGACGACGCTTCATCCAGTCCCAAACATGCTCAATGGGGGACAGATCCGGAGATCTTGCTGGCCAGGGTAGTTGACTTACACGGGATACATGCGGACGTGCATTGTCCTGTTGGAACAGCAAGTTCCCTTGTCGGTCTAGGAATGGTGGAACGATGGGTTCGATGACGGTTTGGATGTACCGTGCACTATTCAGTGTCCCCTCGACGATCACCAGTGGTGTACGGCCAGTGTAGGAGATCGCTCCCCACACCATGATGCCGGGTGTTGGCCCTGTGTGCCTCGGTCGTATGCAGTCCTGATTGTGGCGCTCACCTGCACGGCGCCAAACACGCATACGACCATCATTGGCACCAAGGCGGAAGCGACTCTCATCGCTGAAGACGGCATGTCTCCATTCGTCCCTCCATTCACGCCTGTCGCGACACCACTGGAGGCGGGCTGCACGATGTTGGGGCGTGAGCGGAAGACGGCCTAACGGTGTGCGGGACCGTAGCCCAGCTTCATGGAGACGGTTGCGAATGGTCCTCGCCGATACCCCAGGAGCAAGTGTCCCTAATTTGCTGGGAAGTGGCGGTGCGGTCCCCTACGGCACTGCGTAGGATCCTACGGTCTTGGCGTGCATCCGTGCGTCGCTGCGGTCCGGTCCCAGGTCGACGGGCACGTGCACCTTCCGCCGACCACTGGCGACAACATTGATGTACTGTGGAGACCTCACGCCCCACGTGTTGAGCAATTCGGCGGTACGTCCACCCGGCCTCCCGCATGCCCACTATACGCCCTCGCTCAAAGTCCGTCAACTGCACATACGGTTCACGTCCACGCTGTCGCGGCATGCTACCAGTGTTAAAGACTGCGATGGAGCTCCGTATGCCACGACAAACTGGCTGACACTGACGGCGGCGGTGCACAAATGCTGCGCAGCTAGCGCCATTCGACGGCCAACACCGCGGTTCCTGGTGTGTCCGCTGTGCCGTGCGTGTGATCATTGCTTGTACAGCCCTCTCGCAGTGTCCGGAGCAAGTATGGTGGGTCTGACACACCGGTGTCAATGTGTTCTTTTTTCCATTTCCAGGAGTGTAGTTGATCTACCAGTATAAATGTCAACATAAAAATGCCACGTTATCATTGATCCAGGGACACTTTGATATCTTATTTAACGATGTGGTAGACCACCTGGCGAAATAGGGTGTGATTGATGGTTAGCCTTACTATATTTCCCTTCCACACAAAGATTTTGTTGCTGGTGTCTAGAAAAATGTCCATCAAGAATGGTTACACACGGAGATCTCACAACAGTCCAGACGAGGACATTATACCGCAATACAGCCAAACATCACGCAAAAAACCTGCGTCTGCCGATTTAAGGGCTATGTGAGACGTATACTACTAATATAACGCGTATTCAGCGGGGTCGTGGCTCTTATCCTTCACATCTATGTAGGATGAAAGTGCAGCCATCTCTGTTATGCGAAGTCCACCCAACTGAGATTGCAGACCTCGACCATGCGATACAAAGGTCTTGACATAACAGACAACGCCGCAAGTTCCTCATGGGCTAGATCATTGGATTGGATTGGAATGTTTGAGGGAAGAGACCAAACAGCGAGGTCATCGGTCTCATCGGATTAGAGAGTACGGGGAAGGAAGTCGGCCGTGCCCTTTCAAAAGAACCATCCCGGAATTTGCCTGAAGCGATTTAGGGAAATCACGGAAAACCTAAATCAGGATGGCCGGACGCGGGATTGAACCGTCGTCCTCCCGAATGCGACTCCAGTGTGCTAACCACTGCGCCACCTCGCTCGGTGGGATAGATAAGATCAGGAATTTAACAACCTACGTATGTGACGATCCTGTTTCGGTAACTGTCCACAATGGACTAAGCCATGTCCATGCCCTGTTTTAGCAAGAAGCTAATATCCAGTTATGAACCAGAGACAACGGATCCAGTGTGAGTGGTTGAATATATAGTCCGTGTTGATTTGTAAATGTAAAATGAGTATTACTGAGTTTAACTGGTATTAGTGTAATTTCCAATGCCTACTCTACCAAATCTGTAAGTACTCTTGGCTCTGGCGAAATGGATAACTCCAAACGCCAGTAAATCGCTAAATATCCAGCAGGGTGTAGAGGGTAGAGTACGGACAGAGGTGTTTCTGCGAAGTTTTTAGAGTGCTTTTCGTACGATATGGCGGACCACCTGGCGAGTGTGTGATTGATGGCCAGCCTCACTATATTTGCCTTTTGTTCCTAGTGTCAACAAAAAAAGCCCATCAAGAATGGTTACACAAGTGGGAGATCTCACAACTGTCCAAACGAAGACGTTATGCCCCAATACAGCCAAACATCAAGCGAAAAACCTGCGTCTCCCGGATTAAGGGACTTGGATTCTGTCATGTACCAGGATGTTTATTTCAGGATTCACCGTGGCCAAGAGTGGCTCTTTCTTCTGTATTTTCACGCAGTCTGATACGGCCTCGCAAGTCTTCCAAGATGAATACTGTTCTGCTCACACCACTATGCATTCACACTTTGCAGGTTTGACGAACAGACAGCCCACCGCACCTCAAGTGGTCCACTGAAACATCTGACCTTAGCAGCATAGGAAATGCTGCACCGGCTGAAATACAGAAATCAACAACTATGAATCTTCCTAGCAGATTAAAATTGTGTGCCGGACCGAGACTAGAACTCGAAATCTTTGCCTTATGCAGGAAAGTGATTTACTGTCTGAGCTACCCAAGCACGACTCACGCCCAGTCCTCACAGCTGTACTTCTGCCAGTACCTCGTCTCCTACTTTCCACGCTTCACAGAAGCTCTCCTGTGAACCTTGCAGTAACAAGTATGAAATTTGGTAGCTCTGCAGGACCTTCCTGTACGGGATAAGCTGCATATGTGTTAGTGGTAGCCTTACGGAAACGTTGACTCTCAGTACGCTCTGACGCAGTTATACGCCAAAGAAATATATTTGGTTTGTTGACAACCGCCAGTCAGTCGAGACCAGTATACTCATGCTGTCTCTTAATAAACTGTGAACTGTAATCAAGCAATTGGTTGTGTGCTTACCAAAGGAACCGTCCCAGAATGTGCTTTAAACTTTTTATGTAGTGTATGCCGAAGCGTTAATTTAAATTTTGTTTGTCCTAACATATCGTCCCCCAAAGCATCAGAGACCTGTATACTACAGAAATAATTTTAAATGATTTGCTGTGTTCTGCATTCCTCTTGCTACTGTTTCCAGCTCTCTATAGCCGAAGTAAAACTCTTACTTAATAGTGTGAGGAACTGAGGAAAATTGTTCCTGGGATTATTATTAACTACTGTTCCCAGAAGAAACAAAAGTATACAAATGTCCTTTGTCTCACGCGCCAAAACACTAACATATTACACAAGTTTTACGCTTTCTCAAGCGTCTGCCGTAGTTCAGAAGGGAAGTGCTTCCAAAGGTCTATTATTTACAAATACTGTCCCAGTTACACTTCGGACGAACTAATCAGCGACAGATTTGCTCGGCTAAAAGTGGAAGGTCTGAAGCTCCACCCGCAGCGCGAAATTTGAGTAAAGGTGGTACACAAGAACTAGTGAATTTGAAAGTAATTCAGCAAATAACTGGCTGGAGTTCACATGAAAAATTCTGAAATGTGAAACAAGTAGGACCGTAATGTAACTCGCGATTGCTTAAAATATCTCCAGGTACTACAATCGCCGGCTCCACGTTCGTGGCTGCAGCTACCGTCAGAAGTGATTACATCACCTGGATCTAACAGACTTACCAAATACCAACTTGCCGTTAACTGACAGTGAATCTTAATGCCCTAACTAAGTTTCTTGTATGACCTCGGTGTGAATACTCAAAGGAACATTCGATTCTTGACCAGCATCACGCCCCACTCAGAGCTTGAAAAACACTCTCGTGCGAAATTAAATAAGCTAATAAGCTATTCCCTGATGTTTCCTACATCAGGGAATGTAAGAGGAAGATGCTGCTTTAAATTTCATTCGCAATTCGAATCAAGATAGCAAGTAAAATTCTTTTAAATACAAGGGGCAGTGAAAAAGTTTCCGACTGAGTGCGTTGCTCCAGTGTATATGAAATGTAGTGCAAGTCCGATACGGATATTCAACCAACGATGTTTACGAAATGGATTAGTGTGGCATTCGTGTCTTTGTGATGTACGTGCGATAAATGCGGAAACTTAAACTATGGCGACATAATTACCAGATGCCTCAAACTGGTACAAAGTGCTGCCATTCTTTTCTCGGCCACCCAGGGACAAACATCAATGGACATCCATCGGAGAATGAAGAACGTATACGACGCAGCATGTCTACCTAAAACTACAGTAATGTAATGGTGCGATAATGGTTACTGCTACCTCATACTAACGCATGTCCGCATATCGCAACTGTCCTAATGCGGGAGTTACGCTTCAATATGGTTAAATGGCTGTAACCTCTTTGGGACTTAACATCTGAGGTCATCAGTCCCCTAGACTGAGAACTACTGAAACCTAACTAACTTAAGGATCTCACATACATCCATGTCCAAGGCAGGATTTGAACCTGCAACCGTACCAGCAGCGGGGTTCTGGACTTTTTTTTTTAAAATCTCATTATGCTCTGTATTGTTCGTTGAATTTGTTCGTGGCGGACGTCCGATGACCATCGTTCAGATTGTTCGTTGATCCGTTGACTCAGTTTTTTTATTACAGAGGGTAGCTAAACCCTCTGACCGAACACGCTGAGCTACCGTGCCGGTAGGACTCAAGCGCCTAGAACTGCTCGGCCACAACGGCCGGACGGAAGTTACGCAACTCAAGTCAAATACACTAGAGCGCCCGGCCTACAGTTCTGATCCCTCCCCAGGCGATTATCTCGCATTCGGTCCTTTAAAAAAGGCTATGAAAGGTCAACGAGTCCCGTCAGATGAATATGTGCAGCAGGCAGTTACGGACTTATTTACGATCGGAACAAGGTGTGTTATTGAACAGGTATTTTCAACCTGATACGTCAGTGGAATGATTGCATCACTGCTCACGACGATTTGCATGATTACCGTACCTATTCTGGACTGTACGGCCTACGAACAGGAACCTTTTTGATTGTCCCTAAGAGATTTTCGAGTAGTCTCTGTCACCCGAACTATGAAGCATATCGTATCTGTACAATTAAATACTACATTAACTCTATAATATCTGGCATGTGTTTATCATTGTAGCCAGAATAGGGTGCAGCAATATCTAAATCTTAGCTTACATGTAATGAGTAGATAATGTGCGACATTTTTCTATATTCCAAATCAATATGTATGATTTGTTGAGAAACTTGAAAAATATTTAACGTAGCACTTGTGCATACAAGACAAGTGGAACCGTTCCAAAAACCAGAACATTTCGTTAATTTCTGCAATATGTTCAAATTCGAAAGCAATTGGTCACATAACGTCTTCAGGCAAAACCAATACAAAAACAATTATAAAATCATTACAAATTTTTATAGAAAATTCACACAAAACATGGAAAATTCGTCTTTCTCTTCCTCGAAAAAGCAGGAAGTAATAGAGAACACATCCACTTCATTCACAACTGTAAACGACGTAACGGATCATGCAGATGTATCTCCCACAACAGCATCACTTCTATCTTTGGGAGGGCTGAATTTACTAGGGTCATCGGACCTTATGACTTCGACGGAAAAATCAATCTCCTCAAGTATTTCATTGCGAAACCAAGACGGATATGTTTCTTCGTCATGGTCGGACAAACTGGAAAATGTATTTACGATTTGCGAATTTTACAATGGGCAGAAAATCAAAACATTACCCCGAAATGTTTGGTACAAAGCCAAATCAAGGGAAATTCAAATGTATGTGAATTTGGAGAATCCCAATTCGAAAGTGACTCAAGCAGCCCGGAATTTGATAACCAGTACACAAATTTATCTGGACAATTTAAATCCAGACCAAATTACAAAAAAAGTACACGTTTTCAGAACTAGTTAATATCGTAGAAAATTATGTTACTGTTCCAATTAACAAAATACAAAATACATTATTTTGGAGAAATAATATTTCTTTATGTACTTTAAATGATAAGATTTTTTCAAATGTTGTAAAACATATTCAAATTATGCTAAGTGATTTTTCCTTATGGCAATTGTATAATTATCTATTGAATGCAAAGGAACTGTATTTTCAAGCATATGCACAACAATTTGATTCATATTATTTCAATGAAAACAATCTTTAGATATAATTAAACATTTGTTAGAATATCAATTCGGTGGTGACTGGGATGTTATTTATGATTTTATCTGTACATTGTACAATGTATTAAACAAAACAAATGGAAAAAGAAATTGTATTCAGTTAATAGGTCCACCAAATAGTTTTAAATCTACATTTGCTCTTGTAATAGCAAGTGCTATGATAAATACAGGATGGTGTAATAAAAATAATAAACATTTTACGTTTGGGTTGATGGAATGTGCTAATAAACGATTAATATGTATGGATGATCCCAATTTTGATCCAGGATCATTTGAACAATTAACATGTATTTTTAGTGGTGATCCTACTAATATTCAAGTAAAGTTTGAAGGAGATTTTACTCTTGATAAAACTCCTGTATTTGTATGTTCTAATATTGAATATTTCAAAGGGGATGTATGGGAACAAGTAACGTAGTACTATACAAAAACACATCTACTATTAAAATTTAAACTGCGTAGCTTCATGTTTCTTCGGAAGTAAAATATTTCAGAAACGTCTATTTTTGTTGGTTATTGATCTGATGAAGGCCAAACTAAAGATTAATAGAGTTCACATGCGTCTGAATCACCTTAGTAGAATACTGGACCATTTAAAATTATCAAAAGTATTTTAATGTGCTATTACGCAATCGCATGAAAATCAGCACAGCCGGCTGTGCACGAGCTTGGATTAGAAGAGGAGATGAGGGGTTCGTAGTGGACTTCCCACTCCCTCATTCTTCCGGCATTAACTTGCGCCTGCCTCTAGCTATCCGACGCACTTGGTTCCCCGCTGTAGCCGGGCGAGAATTTAAACCGTCGTCGTCGCGAACGCGAGCACAATGTCCTGCCACTGATTGCTCCTCTAGAGCACTGTCGCCTGCGTGGCAGCAGAACGGCTCGGCCTGCCCTTGACCACCGGTCCAGCCCGTCCCTGGTACCATGCTCCAGCTGCTGCTGCTGCCGCCCTACGCAGCGGCTGCTAACGGTGTGGGACGTAGCTCGCAATTATCGGGTATCGGGCGCGGGACAATGGCCCGCCAGCGGCAGACAAAGCCGTATCTGGGCGGTCGGCGCGCCGTCTGCCGCAGCCCTGCATCGATACAGACACCGACACCGACGCCGCGTGGCACGCCACGTCGAGGTTGCCTCACGCCAGCTCGCATTTCTTCCATACTTCCTTTGCCGCCATGTAAAAATCGTCTGCGGTACAGTCCACCCACTCTTTCTGATTGTACCCTCATGCACATAGTTCACCTCAACAGACCAGTATATTTTAGGGCAAGAAGAAAATTACTGGACAGCCACAGCTAAGGTCTTTACTCTAGAAGCCGGCCGGGGTGGCCGAGCGGTTCTCGACGCTACAGTCTGCAACCGCGCGACCGCTACGGTCGCAGGTTCGAATCCTGCCTCGGGCATTGGTGTGTGTGATGTCCTTAGGTTAGTTAGGTTTAAGTAGTTCTAGGGGACTGATGACCTCTGAAGTTAAGTCCCATAGTGCTCAGAGCCATTTGAACCATTTCATTCTAGAAACTGGAGTGATGTACCCTCCAACGTTTCTGCTGTGATTGTTCATGAAAAATGTTACACAGAGATTAACTCTCTGTTGTGTGTGGGAATGCTGCATACTCGGTCCGCTTTACAATCAAACCACTGGTATTAATGAGTTGTATTACAACAAGGTAATTGCTAATACTTAACTATGATCTAAGAATTATGGAAGTCATTTACACATGACCATCCACAATTACACATACGTGTCGCAAGCAAAGGGCGACGTATAAAATAATCGCTCTTCTTCAGAATAGGCAAACACAACTAACACTTCTGGTCCGGGCGACCGCTACTAACGTAAGTCTGTCAACTGAACTGCAATGACTGCTGATCTCTAACTGTGCTGCGTAGAGATTTCTAGTGAAGAGGCTATGATGTGTCGGCTAACGAAGTGGCTAAATTTGAAGCTGCTAACCAAGTAGCTTCCACGAGTCAGGCGCCGCACCCAAGGACCGCTGCTGTCCCGTTTTCGTCCTGGAGGGAGGTCGGTGAGCGTGCGATTGGTTGATCTCTTCTCACCGCCCTGATTTCTCTATCGTTTTCGACTGGCGTGCCGGCGCTGACTTTACGTCGTAACACTGTCATTGCAGTTTACTCAATATTATTCACGGGTGTTTTTGCAATATATTTTTTCGCATTATACGAATCTCCTTATACCGTTCCTCTGTTTAAATATTGTTGTTTCTACAAAGCGAGACTTGAAAACTCTTAAGTGTTGTGGCCGATTGTCTTTAAAAATAGCACCGTTTGTTTCTTAATGCAGTAATGAAATACTTATAGTCGAAATTTGATTGAACATAATACAGTTCGTGGTACTGATAATTATGATTCACAAGTGAAAGTTATCACAGTACATTGTGAGAGAGAGGCACAACCGTTCGCAGCAAAAGTACCTACAACTGAAGTCGTCATATGAATTAACCTCCATCGAAGTTATGTAGCACCTTTAGTATTGTTGACTGCGAGAGAAATACTTTACTGTAATATTGTCTCTAGCAAAGCTATTTACTGTTCACAAAAATATCGTAAGTGCCTACGTTAGTCCAGGCCAAGTCACAAGTTGGGCTTCAAGTCTAAATTCAGTAAGAAAATTTGTAGATATTGTACTGTCCAGCTTCTTTGCCATTTTGAAAACGCAACAATTTAAATCGTTAGACGTGATTCGCCTTCTGCACGGTTTGTTTAAATTCACATTTACCGCGTAATGGCGGCGGCTTGCAGCTCAGCAGCGGCTTGCAGCTCAGCCTGGACGGCTGAAACTGCTAAATGTTAAAAAATCTTAAAGACTGCATTATACTCACGTATATGATGGCTATACTGTCTTCCGTGTCAAACATTGTCTCAAAGAAGTCCTTATGACCTTCTGCGCAGACTCTGGCTTGACTTTACAACAGCATTTACATTTTCGAAAATATGAGATCTCGCTTTGTAATTTTATTTCTCATCCACTTAGGATCCCAGTACACTATACTCTGAGTCACTAATATTTGTTTTATACCTTGTTCCCTTACGAAAGCCCCCCATTTATAGCCAGTGAAATACGAGGGTCGTTCAATAGGTAATGCGGCTATACGCCTTGGCATTGAATCAGTAAGATTCTCAATACGTTCCTGAGGGATTTCCCTCCACGCAGTTTGTATCAGAGCCCACAAATCCGTGACACCAGTTACCGGAGGACCGTGACGCACCAGGCGCCGACCAACCATATCCCAGACATGTTCGATGGGCAACACGTCTGGCGAACGTGCAGGCCAGGGAAACAATGGTACCCGTCGCTCTTCGAAAAAGGCCTGTACATTCCTCGCAATATGTGGCCGGGCATTGTCCTGTTGCTTGTGGGCTTTGGAGCTGCCTGAAGCAGGGGGAGTACCTCAGGCTCCACAACCTTTGTTAGGTACCGGTTGCTGTTCAAAGTGCCCGCAGTACGTACGAGAAGAGATCGGTTGTTCTAACCAATGTCGCCCCAAACCATCACACTTGGTGTTTGTCCGCTTTGCCGCTCCACAGAGCAGCCCTCCAGGTTGCGCTCACCACGGTACCGCCGGACACGTATGCGGCCATAACTTTAGGACAAGTTGAAGCGGGACTCATCCGAAAATACTACTTGTTGCCACTCAGCACCCCAGTAACTATGTTCACGTGCTCATTGCAGTCGGAGGACTTTGTAGTGTCTGGACAATGGTGCTATGCGGTTAATTCCTTCTCAGTGCTGCACTTTCCACAAACGGCAGGGTACATAGACAAAAGTCCTTGTTGATGCTTCACATTTGATGTTTGTTCTGTGCGCCGGGGAAGTTTCGAATAGTTCTGGCAGATGACAGAGCCTTAGTAGAGCCTCAAAATGGCATTTACATACGACTCACGTTACACGCAAGGTGCGGTTATTTAATTCTTCTGTGTAGAGAAAGAAACCGTGGTGAACATCCATAAACGTTCGCGTGCAGTTTATCGCGATGCTGCAGTTGATAGAAGTACAGCAGGGCAATGGGTGAAGAAAGTTACGGCATCAGGAAATACCGAAACAGAACTCCACGATCAGCCACGCTCAGGACGTTCTGTCACAGCCACTGCTCCAGACATGCTGAATCGTGCGGATGCCTTTATTCGTACCGACCGGCGTATCACAACTCTCTTAAAGATTCTCTACGGGGTACGCACTTTGAAGATGATGAGAGTGTCGCAGCGAAAACCTTGCTACCCCTACAGGACTAGAGCTTTTACCAGCAGGGAAGCCGGCCGTGGTGGCCAAGCGGTTAAAGGCGCTACAGTCTGGAACCGCGCGACCGCTACGGTCGCAGGTTCGAATCCTGCCTCGGGCATGGATGTGTGTGATGTCCTTAGGTTCGTTAGGTTTAAGTAGTTCTAAGTTCTAGGGGACTGATGACCTTAGAAGTTAAGTCCCATATTGCTCAGAGCCATTTGAACCAGCAGGGAATACACGCCCTTCCACAACGTTAGCGTACGGCTATAGAACGTGATGGACTCTACGTAGAAAAATATGAAATGGATATGTTGATGTATATTCTCACCAAGTTCTATCTCTTAACAATAAATATGTTCGGAGAAAAAAATGTAGGGCATTACTTATTGGACGACCCTCGTACGTTTCCGTTGTCTGACATAATGGCGTAAGGTTTACCTATTTTTGTTATGTTGTCTGTTGCCATTTTCTTCGTGATAGGTGCCGCAATGACGCTTTTTATAGCACACAGTTTGATGTATTTAGTGAGGTTGTCATACGCTGCTAAAACGAATATCATGTCACTCCTCTGGCTGTCGAAAGGGGACCTGCTGTGTCCACGGAAGTTAGATTTAGTGGATTTACAGGAACTATAGGGTGTAATTTAGCCTTCCTTACCCTAATCGAAGACTGCGTTTCGACATGTTACGCACGTTCTCAACAATTGGTCGATCCACCGTTCCACGCTGCGGAAGTCACAGTACGTTTCAGTTATTGCTATGCAGAGAAATTAGTACATGGAATATACATACACATACCCAAGTACACAATAATTCATATCTAACAAATGACACACACACACACACACACACACACACACACCTGATTTATCAAACAGATACAATTCGACCTCTAATATCGAAAGCAGAAGAGAGAGTGAAATCTCCAATGGCGCTCTTTTTATAATGAAAACTTAACATGACCACAGAAATTACTGTGATGTAACTCTAAGATTCATCTTTTTTAACATGTAGTTGTTCTTTGATGATTACAAGAAATACTTTTGAGAAATAAAATACCTATTTCATTTTCAGCATACAATGATCATTAGCGTTTTGTGAATGATTAAAAAAAGGTTTATTATCCACCGATCGAAAGAAAATGTTATTTCCTCCCATCATATAACTGAAACAAATAGTTGCCATTTTTGAGAATGAGGGCTTTCTCGGCGAATCTCGATGATAAAATCGTCTCAGGATGACGGTCGAGTCAATGTGTCGTTCTCTGGAAATGTTTCGGCAAGTTGCTTACTTGCCATCTTCAGGCGCAGCGTCGGATTCACGTCTCGTCCGGGTCTTTATAGCTGCTGGACAACAGGCTTCTCTGCATCTTCGGGACAGGTCGGGCCAATCAGGCGCGGGCGTTATCGGCGCAGTGGCGCGTGAGTAGGGTGGCAAGGAGGGCGTGGGGGAGGGAAGGGAGCCGCGGGAGCCGGGTCTCGTCTCGGTGCGGCCTGTTTATTCCATCCGCCTCCACAGTTCGCCTCGGACAAAAGGAAAAGTCGGCGGTAGCCCAGCATAGCCTCAGTGAAGAATACACGCTTCAATTTGAATAAGCACAGATGCTGCGCAGAACGAAAGGTTTCTGGGACTATATTATTAAAGAGGCAGTGGAGATACGAGTCAATGATAACCTGGTCAACCATGACAGCGGCTTCCAACTGAGCACCGCATGGGACACATCATTAGCAAGAACAGGACGAGAGCACACCGCTCGTGGCACGCTGGTCGTGGTTGAACTTCCTCTATATACTCATTTAATCAATCCTATTTGGAAAGATTTCAGATCGCTCAGCAGTACTCCAAAAAGAGGAGGGACAAGTGTAGTGTAGGCAATCTGTTTAGTAGATCTGTTACATTTTCTAAGTGTTCTGCCCATAAAACGCAGCATTTGGTTTGCTTTCTCCACAACATTTTCTTTCTCTACTCATTCCAGTTTAAATTATTCGTAAATGTAATCACCAGGTTCAAATGGTTCAAATGGCTCTGAGCACTATGGGACTCAACTGCTGAGGTCATTAGTCCCCTAGAACTTAGAACTAGTTAAACCTAACTAACCTAAGGACATCACAAACATCCATGCCCGAGGCAGGACTCGAACCTGCGACCGTAGCGGTCTTGCGGTTCCAGACTGCAGCGCCTTTAACCGCACGGCCACTTCGGCCGGCTAATCACCAGGTATTTAGTTGAATTTACGCCATTAGCTTAGACTCCCGTGGATGACCTCATCATTTAGGATCAATTGCCAATTTTCGCATCATTTAGATATCTTTTCGAAATCGTTTTACAATTTGCTTTGATCGTCTGTTGAGTTTACTAGATGGTAATCGACAGCATCACCTGGAAACGATCTAAGACGGCTGCTCAAATTGTCTACTAAATCGTATATATAGATAATGAACAGCAGAGCTCCTACAACACTTCCTTGGGAAACCCCAGAAATCACTTCTATTTTACTCGATGACTTTCCGTCAATTACCACGAACTGTGACCTCTCTGACAGGAAATTACGAATCCAGTCACATAACTGAGACGATGTTCCAGAACCACGCAATTTCACTACAAGCCGCCTGTGTGGAACAGTGTTAAAAGCCTTTGGGAAATCTAGAAATACGGAATCAATTTGAAAACCCTTGTCAACAGCATTCAACACTTCGTGTGTGTAAAGAGGGAGTTGTGTTTCACAAGAACGATATTTTCTAAATCCATGTTGTTGACTGTGTATCAATAGACCGTTCGTTTCGAGGTAGTTCATAATGTTCGAACACAATATATGTTCCAGAATCTTACTGCGTATCGAAGTTAATGATACTTTCCAGTCTTTGGGTATGGAGCTATTGTATCTGCATACCCTGAAAGAAATGATAAGATGAAAGAAATTGGTAAAGGTGGACGAATATTTAATAGCGGTGGGGAACTGGAATTCGATAGCAGGTAGAGAAAGAGAACGGAAAATAGTAGGTGAATACAGTCTGGGGGAAAGGAATGACAGAGGAAGCCACCTGGTAGAATTTGCGCAGAGCATAATTTAATCGTCGCTAATGTGGGTTTAAGAATCTTAATAAAAAGGCTGTATACTTGGAAGAGACCTGGAGATACCGGGAATTTTGAGACTGATTAGTTGGACAAAGAGTAACGAACCAGTTTTTAAATTGTAAGACATTTCAAGGGGCAGACGTGGACTCTGGGCATAATTTATTGGTTATGAACTGTAGAGAAAACCTAAAGAAACTGCGAAAACGTATGAATTTAAGAAGATGGGACCTGGAAAACTGAAACAATCAGAGGTTATAGAGAGTTTCTGAGAGTGCACTAAGGAGCGATTGACAAGAGCAGGGGAAAGAAATACGGTAGAAGAAGAATGGGTAGCTTTGAGAGATGAAATAGTGAAGGCAGCAGAGGATCAAGTAGGTGAAAAGAAGAGGGCTTGTAGAAATTCTTGGTGATGAGAAGGGATACTGAATTTAATTGATGAATGGAGAAATAAAAATTCAGTAAATGAATCGGACGAAAAGGAACACAAACGTCTTTAAAATTATACTGACAGGAAGTGGAAAATGGCTAAGCAGTGATTGCTAGAGGACAAATGTGAGGATGTAGAAGCATATATCACTAGAGATAAGATAGATACTGTCTACACGACAACTAAAGAGACCTTTGGCGAAAAAAGAACCACCTCTATGAATGTCAAGACCTCAGATGGAAAATCAGTCCTAGACAAAGAAGGGAAAACTGAAAGTTGGAATGAGTACAAAGAGGGTCTATACAGGGGAGATGCACCTGATGGCAATATTATATAAATGGAAGAGAAGTAGATGAAGATAATGTGAGAAATATGAGACTGACTTTTGTGCTGCGCAAAATTCATCGAAGAATATCTCTCACTTATTAAGAAAAGTGTACCTATAACACGAAATGCTGCCAATAGTAAGAGAAAAAATGATGTCATTTCACATGTAAAAAAATTTATTTTGTTATGTTCTTGAACTTCCACCGCTATGAGTATGAATCCTGAATCCTTCTTGGTCATACTGACAGTTTTATGAATTTATTTGTAAAAGTATGCACAGTGGAAATCAAAATGTCCTGTGGTGCCTCTCCTGCTCCAAGTCGACTTCCCACATCTTAAGTAATGTGGAATTTACGCTACAATTTGGTCTCAGTCTCTTCTCATTTTCCGCCTCCACATCACGTACTTTGAGTATCATTATTGCGGTCTGATTTCTGTGTAAGTATAGATAACCACCTCCAGTAATTCATCCCTGTTAATTTCAGAAATTCAACTACTATGTTCTAGTGAACCTTGTCAAAATTTAGAACCAAAACGGACCTCTCCCAGCCTTAGCTCCCATCACTCTTTCCAACATTCTGGAAATAATTCATATCAGTATTTTGTGA
The DNA here is from genome assembly GCF_023898315.1 of Schistocerca nitens. Lineage (NCBI taxonomy): Eukaryota > Metazoa > Arthropoda > Insecta > Orthoptera > Acrididae > Schistocerca > Schistocerca nitens. Next base: position 379,462,073 of record NC_064622.1, read on the forward strand.
CATGGCTTATTAAACTCATGGTAGGGCAACGTTCACGCCTATCTATTGCTGTTTTAGGAATTCCAATCTCTACAGTGATCAATTAATTGTTATATTTTGATTAAAATTCAGTCTTGATCACGTTATGTCTGTTTTAATGAGTAACCGGTTTCGGTTTTTTCTATAAAACCATCATCAGACCCATTGGCTCCCTTGGGTTGGTAGGTGGAGCTCTCCTTGCTGCTGTGCAGTCAACTGCACAGCAGCAAGGAGAGCTCCACCTACCAACCCAAGGGAGCCAATGGGTCTGATGATGGTTTTATAGAAAAAACCGAAACCGGTTACTCATTAAAACAGACATAACGTGATCAAGACTGAATTTTAATCAAAATATAACTCATTACACTTTGCACGAATGCGTTTTATTACAGGTACCTCTGTGTCACTAACGCCTCTGGGTGTGGACTGGATATCTTATTCACGCTACGAACGACCTCCTGTTCGGAACACGCTCCAGCAATCGGGTCGCAACAGAAATACTGTTTACATGTTATGGCATTGACAAAGTGAACTCTGATTCCGGGAGTCGGGCTTCAACTCGTCCGTTGGGATACTCATGACGTCCTGAAATGGATACATTTTATATATTTATTACAAAACAATAAAGTAGTATTCTCTGGTTCAAATGGTTCAAATGGTTCTGAGCACTATGGGACTTAACATCTGTGGTCATCAGTCCCCTAGAACTTAGAACTACTTAAACGTAACTAACCTAAGGACATCACACACATCCATGCCTGAGGCAGGATTCGAACCTGCGACCGTAGCTGTCGCGCGGTTCCGGACTGCGCGCCTAGAACCGCTAGACCACCGCGGCCGGCAGTATTCTCTGGTTTCCGTGGTTTATCGCCAACAAAAATCACCTCAGTCGCGAGGAGCGATGAAAACGTCGGCTGCTTCATTTTCAGCAGTCACAGGAAGCTCAGCTCTGATATGTCGGATGTGATATGGAAGATGAACCACGTGAACGAGAACCCCCAAATCTGCTGAAATGAATGAACACGTCGAAAAAATGCACAATAGGTTTTTAGACGATTGTTGATCATGGGTGTATGCAACACCTGATGACATAGGGCTTAACCACTTGAAAAGAAATAATACGATAAAATAAAAAATATTACTTAGCCTCGAGAAAATTTTATTCATTGTGACACCACAATTTTTAGAATGCTGACGTTAAACAAATTTGTCACAAATATTTTGACCATTTGAACTGGAAAGCGCCGGCCGCGGTGGTCTCGCGGTTCTAGGCGCTCAGTCCGGAAAGGCGCGACTGCTACGGTCGCAGGTTCGAATCCTGCCTCGGGCGTGGATGTGTGTCATGTCCTTAGGTTAGTTAGGTTTAAGTAGTTCTAAGTTCTAGGGGACTGATGACCACAGATGTTAAGTCCCATAGTGCTCAGAGCCATTTGAACCATTTGAACTGGAAAGCGATTGCTTTCGTGTGTCACTTTGCTACTGGCAAGGAGGCGTCGGTTTTCCACGTTGCGTCACAAGCGAAACAGCAATGAAAATGGTGGATGTTTTACTGGAAATGACGGTAAGGGTACAGCAAAATTTTTGAGAATAGTAAATCGTTACCAGTTACGTTTAAAATGATACTCTAACAGGTCCCATTTAATAAGCAATTTATCTGAAGGAAGAATATGAAATAAAATAAAAACAGTTTTTCATAAGATAGAAAGTGTTCAACCTATGGGAAAACTGAGCAACTGGGTGTACTAATTCAGAGGCTACCAGCCCTTTTCACCACTTCTGTCTCCCTGTGATTTCTATCTTCTCTTACGTTAAGACATTTGTGTACGAGTAACCCAGTGCTCTGTATGTAACTCCACTGATATAAATGAACAAAGGAAGGTTTAAAGCCGGCCGAAGTGGCCGTGCGGTTAAAGGCGCTGCAGTCTGGAACCGCAAGACCGCTACGGTCGCAGGTTCGAATCCTGCCTCGGGCATGGATGTTTGTGATGTCCTTAGGTTAGTTAGGTTTAACTAGTTCTAAGTTCTAGGGGACTAATGACCTCAGCAGTTGAGTCCCATAGTGCTCAGAGCCATTTTTTTTTGAAGGTTTAAAATTTATTCGGTGCGCCTCTTTTTTTGTGAAGGGAATTTAATTTATAAATGGCTTTCTGAAGAGAGTTGTCACTATCAACCAATTGTTACTCATCGCTTTAAAACTGTGGCATCATAAAATGATGAACCTTGGTCGCAGGTGTCTCTACATTGTTTTGATAAGTCGCTGTGAATGAAAATTAAGTATATCATAATCTACGTTAAAGCACATGTTGACGTGTTTGAGTTCGTATGACTTATGTTCGGCAGTACAAAGACAAAAAATATATAGACTTGTAACTTCTTCAGTCACTTGAAATAACCATTCAAGCAGACATTTGGGGATAGGGAGCAAAATGAAAGTAAGCAGATAAACGTGGTTGGTAAAGCGAGAGAGATACGAGTAAAATGCGACATTAAGCGACAGAAGAAGAAGCGTAAGAAAGAAAAGCGTGGGGAAAAGCTCTGCGGTAGACATCCGGTGAGATAATTAGCCCGCAGGTGCGAGAACCTGCTATTGGGCTAACACAGCCTGCTCCTGTAATTCGAGTGGGAGTAAAGAGCCCTTAGAACGCTATTCAGCCTCACATTAGCACGTGTTACGGCCACCACGGACAGTAGCTTAAACTGGCTCGAAGTAAAGTGGCTCTACAGAAGGCTGACTGTGAGGAATAAGCTTGGGCTGTAAGAGAGCTATTGGGTCCTCCGGCTTCTGGTACACTCTTAGTAAAGCTTCAGTTTTATTAAATTTATAGCTACAGAAACATTCGGTTTGGATCACACTTGAGAAATAAAATGCAAGGAGAGCAAAGAAAGTATAATTTACTTGGGAGAATCTCGCGTAAGGATACTCAGAACTCAATTCACATTCGTTATATCAGTGAATAATCTTCAACCTACCGTATGACACGAATATTGGCACGTACTGCTGATGGCAACAGGATTCGTGTTACTGATGTTGATGAAACAAGTACAGACAAAATACTTGATGATATTTCTCAAAAAACATGAATGTATGCTGTAAATAACTCTCCAATAATTATGAAAAACACATTATATTCTTCCTTGTCGTGTGTCTAACAAAGCAGAGTAGAACCAACTATAAATCTACCAAATCAGTAGAAAGAAACATTCCAGCTGTTCGGATTATTTGTGAAAATTTCGATAGTATGATGATTAATCTAAGTTTTGCTTCTCGCATTTTAAAATACTATGGAACAAAAATTTCAACATACTAACAGATCTGCGCATTTCTACTCCTTAATTCCTTACTGACTCATATACAGATAATTTTATGGGGTAGTTGACTTGTAATTGCAGTAAATCAGGCATCGACAATAACGTATTGTGTTAACGGCTAGCGTCCGACTATTTAGCCGTGTGGTAACGTGCCCGCATACCGTGCAAACTGGCCAGGGTTCGATTCCCGGGTTGGAGGTTTTTTCCGGTCGGGGACTGGGTGTTGTGTTGTCGTCGTCCTCATTTCATTCTCATCACGGGCGCGCAAGTTGCCCAATGCGGCGACGACTCAAATAAGACTTGCACGTGTCGGCCGAAAATCCCCGGATGGGGCCTCCCGGCCAAGGATGCCATGCACTCATTTCATTTAACGGCTAGCCATCTTTTTGGAGCTCATCCTACGAATTACTAATGCTATCCACACCTTCGCGAAAAGTATATAATTTGTAGTCACCACATGCCATCACAATTTGAGAATAACATTAAATTCTAACGTTACAACGCTAGAAGAAACAACAGCGTTGATTACATATTACTGACGGCAGTGGCTGAGAAACCTGTTCCCAATTTAGACTAAGAAGGGTAATTTGCTATCCAACATTGAATTTCTGACAAAGAGGAAAGTAAATTCGAAACAAAATCTTAAATCATTTCTCCTGGCTTGCTTTTTCTGTCCCATCGACACCTGATTGATTAAGAACTAGTACCTTGTATAGTCCGAAAGAAAAGTCGTTTACTTTTCTTAAGTCACATCAGTTTACAAGTAACAAGAATAACGTAAGAAATATAAATTTAAGTTACTTCGCTCTGCTGAAAGTTGTATATATCCATCATGTAGCCAATCAGACAAGTAAATATTGCTAATTTAGACTCTAAACTGGCTCATTCTAAATCATTTCTATAGATGTCTGTGACGGAACTGTACAAAAAGGAATACAAGATATTTTATGATAAATATTATGCCCTTGGAACAGTTGCTTCATCCACGCAAGAATAAACGTTTCATATAGTTCATGACCTTATGAAACTGGTACAGAAAACATGTCTTTGTTTTGTATCACCTTTGCAACGCTTTTGTTCAACGAAGGAATAAAATACAAAATAAACAACTTACTATTTGACGGGCGTTTGATAGCATCTTTCAATACAAAAATGCGTAACTGCGCAGCCAGCGTGTATGATTACCCAAAGCACGTGCCTCTCGCGTATTTAGATTTACGGAGCCATCATTAAAAAACTGTGTGGTGTTAAGGGAACCAAATAATAACTTAAAAATTAAATTGAAGCAGCACACATGTGGAACGATGGGTGTACACCAAAACCCAGTTATTTCACCATTTGATTCTCGAAAAACATATGTAAATTGCGGAAGAACAGTTAAACTCCAGCATTCGGCACTGGCCGTCACTACTTCATGTACAACAATAAAAACCGTATAAGAACACTGTCCAGAAGAAGCTCAAACTTTTCTGTATGAAATGTAATTATGACACAATTCACATAGTGATTTGGAGACTGCTAGTGGGTAACTGATGAAAACAAATCAAATTTCTTTCAACAAATGGCAATTTTATTCCTAAAAGCCTTTTTTTTTTAGAAACAGATTTAAAATTATAATCAGGAAGCACACTCTAAATATCAAGTTACAATTTGTTCAGAGGCAGAAAGAAAATTTTTTGACTGTATGAGCTTTCGGGCTGAGTACCTTGCCACTTCCTTTTGACACGGCCGTAGTCACGACCGCTCACAACAACCTCTGAAAGACTACACTGGTGCAAATCTGCAACACACCAGATTAATTTAAACTAAAATATTTTAACAACTCACACAAGCACATAAATTATGCTCCCCCTAGGAGGGATGAAAATGGTACAATACACTAACATTAAAAGATTCACTTGCCACCGAAGGTGCAACTTGATTTATTAAAAAAAAAAAAACTCTTACGGTGGAAGAGTGGCAACTTTATATACTAAAATAACAATTTAATAAAAAACATATGAAATTCAGTCTTACATAAAATATACAAGGTTAGCGAAACACGCTCTACATTACACATATACCGCCTCTCAAGATGATTGGCAAGATAAAAACATATTTCAGGAATTCGGCCGTTACACTTCAAGCAATGAATTCGTTAACACCGAATCCGACAAACATGACAGAGGCAGCTATTAACGTATGGCAGATTGACAGGGAGATTACTGAACAACACGAACCGCAGGTTGTTCTAACTCGCCCCTACTCCACAAGGAAAAACGGACCACCCAATTCATAAATAACCACCTTCCCGCGGGTAGGCAATCGGAGAAGAATGGTGGGACGACCCCAAAACAGAGCGGCTGGTAACCTCACCAAGAAAACAAGTAGAATTTAGCAAGTAAATTGAACAACATATCTCGAATCACTTAACTTCTAATAAACTGCGATTTCTGGCGAAGATCTGGTGCAGCACCCCCAACGCTCTCCCGAACCGTCCGCTGCCAGCCGCTTCAACGGACGCAGGAAGGCGCGCCGATCTCCCGTCTCACGGCGTCGCAGCTCGCACCGGCCAGACCGATATCGTGGGTTGACCCCGGTTGCTCTTGTGTCGGCCGTGAAGCCACTACACCTCGCTATACGGCGCAGCCCACTGGACACACGTGGCGACCTCACATGAGCCGACGCTCAAGGCGGACAAGTCATCTTGTGTCTCAGTGCGCGACCGACCAACCGATCGATCCAACCGCCCATAATCGTTGCCCGAGCAACTCGAGCAGACTGGCGGCATAATGCGCAGACTCAGACGCAGGAACTCAGCCCCGACCGGGCGACCACAAGCTGAGTTCTGTTACTGGCGGAGTGGCAAGACTCTCATTTTGCTGGCTTTAAAGTTCGATCGAAACGACAAACATACTAGCACTCCGAACGACGGACATACACTAAACGCCGCACAAATGCGAACGAGAGACAGACCAGCAACTGGTGACGAGTGACTGACCCAGACTCACTCCGACTGACCAACTGCCCCTGGCGAGTTTATAGCGTCCATTAAATGCACGTGAACAGCCAACCTTTCCCCTTTTCCACCAGAGGGAGACACCAAAGCGGCGATTGCCATAGCGGAGCCACCGCCAGAAACTGAGGGCGACTGCTTCACACAACGTGCTGCGGCGCGCTCTTCAAAATAGCATTTTTTTTCCACGGCTCAATAGTGAATTGTCAGTAAAAGAGTCTATGGAAATCGGCTCGAATATATCAATGTTTGACATAATGTCGCTGCTGTAGAATTCACAGATTTAGCATTTAACCTGAAATATGCTAGAAGTAAAAGTATATTGGGTCATTATATATCATCGCGAAATAGAGTGGAGAGTGCCATTGACATGATGCGTGAATTGGTAAGGTAATAGTTATAGCAAATGCGTTTCCCGTTGCGTCAAGATCTCCTCGTGAAATTTCCATCATCAACTTTCTCCTCCGGTTACAAAAGTATTCCTTTGATGGCCACCTACATAGAGAGAAATGATCAGTATGAGAAAATAAGAGAAATTTGAACTGGCACAGAAAGATACATACTGGAGAGCCAAAGAAACTGGTATACTTGCCTAATATCGCGTAGGGCCACGGCGAGCACGCAGATGTGCCGCAACACGACGTGTCATGGACTCGACTAATGTCTGAAATAGTGATGGAGGGAACTGACACCATGAATCCTGCAGGTCTGTCCATAAATTCGTAAGAGCACGAGGGGTGGGCAACTCTCCTAAGCAGCACGTTGCAAGGCAGCCCAGTATGCTCAATAATGTTCATGTCCGGGGGGTTTTGTGGTAAGCGGAAGTATTTAAACTCAGAATAGTGTTCCTGGAACCACTCTGTAGCAATTAAGGATGTGTGAGGTGTCGCATTGTCCTGCTGGAATTGCGCAAGTCCGCTGGAATGCCAACGCAGATGAAGTGATTGAGGTGATCAGACGTATCACCTCTTAGAGTCCTATCTAGACGTATCATGGATCCCATATCACTCCAACTGCACACGCCACAGACCGTTAGAGAGCCTCCACCAATCTGAACAGTCCCCTGCTGACATGCAGGGTTCATGGATACGTGAAGTTGTCTCCATACCTGAACACGTCCATCCGATTGATAGTACTTTAAACTAGACTCGTCCGACCAGTCGACATGTTTCCTGTCTTCAACAGCCCAGTGTCAGTGTTGAAGGGCCCAGGCAAGACGTAAAGCTTTGAGTCGTGCAGTGAACAAGGGTACACGAGTGGACAATCGGCTCCGAAAGCCCATACCGATGATGTTTCGTTGAATGGTTCGCACGCTGAGACTTGTTGATGGCCCAACATTGAAATATGCAGCAGTTTGCGAAATTGTTGCTCTTCTGTCATGCAGAACGGTTCTCCTCAGTCGTCGTTGTTCCGTTCTTGCAGGATGTTTTTTAGACCGCAGCGATGTCGGAGATTCAATGTTTTACTGGATTCCTGATATTCACAGTACTCTCGTGATATTGTCATACACGAAAATCCCTACTTTATTGCTACCTCCGAAACGATGTGCCCCTTCTCTCGACCGCCGACTGTAACACCACGTTTAGAGTCACTTAAATGTTGATAACCTGCCATTGTAGGAGCTGTAACTGAACAACAACTGCGCCAAACCGCAGCGCCTGTTTATATATCTCTGTATTTGAAGACACATGCCTACCAGTTTTTCGGGCGCTTCAGTGTAAGTGCTGGTTTCTCCCGCGCGCTCTTCAATAGTGGAACAGCAGAGAACAGACAATGAAGGTTTCAATGAACCCTCTGCCAGATATTTGTGAACTGCTGAGTAATTAAGTTAACATAGATGTAGATGCATATCTAGGACTTTGAATTTTATTGCTTGTGCCTGGCCAGGAAGATGTTTGACCACATTCTTTCCTGATGATACATAATTGTGTTGATTAAATTTTTTTTAAGTGAGCTACAGGAACTCTGAGATATTACGGTTCCACGTGGCTTTGATTTGTTTCTATACTTGTTATTCAATAATATCCTCGTCGGAAGACTTGGTAAACTAAGCTTCCGCATTGACGAACGCGATGCTGGGGTAGTAGATGGTGCTAAATTTCACGTACATTACCATTTGAAAAAAAAAAAATGAATTTCCTTAATACCAAGGAATCGGTACTTCTCTGCGGTATTATTATAGTTCTGTAGTTTTTTTTAACATAGCTTCCAATAATCGTACTGATGCCAATGTCTTCATTCATTTCAGGTGAGTACCTTGCCGTATGAAGCACTTGTAATCTCAAAGTGATGCAGCAGATGGTTCACGATGTCTTCCAGTCGGTGAGTAGCGAAAGAGAGTATCATGCAATCTATCTAAGTCTTCCTAGCGCACTGTTTTTATTTTATTATTTCAGAAATACTTCTATTAATGTTTTTATTTCCTTATTTAAATTCTACTAAGAACTCCATTATTACAGGCACGTTATTATTTCTTCTGCTGAAGAAAGTTAAAGTATAATTTAATTTTAAGAACTGGAAAACATTATTAGCAATGTCTCAAGCACCAATGTTATCCTTCTGTACATTCTTGAGACGTATCAGTACATGTATTTGGCGTAAGGACGTCTACCTGTTCTCCTTAAATGTATTTTGCGAGCACTGTAGAGACTTAAATTTATAATTACAAAAGCATGGTATTTCCTTAGACATTATCTTTCAGCCGCTAGAAACGCGACGCTACTTCATTTATGAAACTACAGCCCAAGCACAAGACAGGCAGTTCTCAAACAAATTATATAATATTTCGTAATTATGTTAAAAATGAACACAAACTGTTTTAACCGTAAAAACATTTTTTATTTCGACAGCAACCGATTTCAGTCTGTTTTTGAGCATCCTCAGACACATACAGCATGACGGTAGGCGGTGGCGGTGAATGGAGCACGTTTACTCCACGAACGTCCACTGTTGTTTTCGTCCATTTTAAAAACAATTTTAGCCTGATCGCTGTTCTTCGCGAGAAATGTTCACAAAAATTAGTCCGTAGCTAATCTCCTTAGAAGCTCCAAAAATGGTTCAGATGGCTCTGAGCACTATGGTACTCATGAGGTCATCAGTCCCCTAGAACTTAGAACTACTTAAACCTAACTAACCTAAGGACATCACACACATCCATGCCCGAGGCAGGTTTCGAACCTGCGACCGTAGCGGTCTCGCAATTCCAGACTGTAGCGCCTAGAACCGCACGGCCACTCCGGCCGGCCTTAGAAGCTCAACCAGAGGCCTCTCACATTTTAAAAGAGCTACAGCATAACTAAATGCGCAGAATAGATACTTTTTTGGTATAATCGGCGAGAAACAACCTGTAGGCAAGGGCGCGTTTCGCACTTTTTCTTTCCTGCGGTACTTCAGTCTTCCATATTAAAACAAACAGCACACCATGAAATATGAAGTAAGATGTATGTGCGCAGTCCTCCAATACCAATCTTAATTTGAAGAAAAACTGTATTTTGGACGTCAGGTCTCTGTGTTACGAAACACTGAAGCGGTTGATCCGACCATTGGACCCTTTTACAGCGATCCTCCTCAGGGCGAGTTTATTTTGCACGGACGGTCACTGAGTTGCGTTAAACTGATTGTTTTGTAGTTCTCGCCTTTTTATGTCCCTCCTATCTTCGTTATTACGTGGATAATTTCTTTACGGAAGTCTGATGATACATAGCCAGAGTCCTAGATTCTACGAACCAACTTTAATAATAGTTCGGCTGGAACTTCCACCAATGATTTTCGATATTTCGAAGAAGTGTTAAATACTTCTGCGTTATTTGATCTTAGGTCTTCCAAATAAGGTATACTGATAAAAATTTATCTTCTCTGTCTAACGAATGATAGTTTATCGTTAACGTATATTAACACACAAATAACAGCGAACTACTTGCTGATAAACCACTGAACTACGGCATATAGCTTAATAAAGGAAAATAACGTCAATGTCCGTACAATCACCACTCGTGGTTCATCATTAACGTCCATAAATACACAGTATAGGTCACAATTAGCAATTGACCATAGCGTTTTGCGGGTAACAGATTATCTCAGCGCACAAAATATGTGTACCGCCTCAGGTGGGCACTTAAGTCGCTTTAGAGTGCTGTAGATGTATACCCGGTAGCAGCTGGTGATGAGTTCCTACACCGCCTATGTAAGTCATGGCAGTGGGGTGGTATGTAAGTGCCACTTTGTTCTATGAAGTCAGCGCAGTAAGGTCTGTCGACATGGTGCCTTCACAGAATGTCAGAATGAAGCTATTGAATCTGCTTCTGTCCATGAGCACGCCATGGAGGAAGTTACCCGATTTATTGGTGTTTTCATTTGGAATGACCGACGTGTCGACAAGCAACTGCATAATGGTCGTAGTCATGCAACACTGTGTGACAACAGTGGTCATTGAAACATTATAACTGTCATGGACTAGAGACGTGTACCACTACTTGACTATGTTAGCTGGTCTTAAATTCGTCAGGAATATCTGCTGACAGTGATTTTAGGTTAGTTTTAACCAGTTCTGACTGCGTTTGGGAACTGCCTGTGTAGTGTCTATACGGGGCTGGATCCCTGCGTAGTCGGTGCCGGCACAGCGGTTGTGGCCTGCGGGTTGCCGGCCGTAAGCCCGCAGGCGCTGCCCTTCCCGAGGTTGTTAATGCGCCTCGCTTGTACATCACATATTGTGGTTCAGTGCCGATTACAGACATTCTGTTTACAGGCTTAATGGCATAAGGATCCAGTGGGGACTGCCATAATTTTTCACAGTTATCAACTACGGCGGCACTGGTATCGAGGGGACTAGTTTGCATCCTTGGGTCATGGTCATCAATAGCCCCTTCATATACGGTTCACTTAAGCCCTGGTGAAACCTTCAGCTGGTAGTTGCAGAAGCAGGGCCGCTCGAGACCATTCGAGCCAGCCCCCTAAAGCATCCCATCCCTGGGAGCTTAAACTGAAACTACACCGCATCACATTGGACCGCATCATATCGCTCCTCTACACCGCGGAGCAGGTATCTGCTTCCTGGGTACTCAGTGCTGCTATGCAGTTGTGCTACGCCGATTACTGAGCAGACATTTCTTTTGACTTTGAGTTGTTCTTACCTCTCATCAAGGACGATCACTATCAATATCACTATCATGCATGAGATTCTACTTCCCTGAGGTGATGCTGCAATAAATGTCTTTCGTCAGGTCACCCGCGCAATCATTATTCTTCGCAGTGCTGTTCACTGTCATCACATCAGGTGGAATTTGGAAACGTTTCACCGTTTGAGTCCTTCTCTTGGTTACTCTAAGTATCTCTAACGCCACGCTGCTGCTGACGTGCAATCGCCTCTGAATCTCACTTCCCTGTTCTCGTATTCTACGCCGTCTTGTGTTTGGCTCAATAATAAAGCAAATGTTCAGTATTCACTTGTATTGTGCGCTACAATACCATCCAATAAACATTTGGAGTCCGAGAAACAGGACAGTGACTGGCTGATGAGCATAGTGTGCTCCGGAAGGCCTCAGTTTTCCCTCTTCTAAAATGATGTGAGTCTTCGAATGCACGGGCAGCTCAGAGATACGTTTAATCACAGTGTGTGGAAGGATTATTTCGAGACGTGGCACGTAGTTCTGTGATTTTTCACGGGTCCGTAAATCAATCGGTGGAAACGGAACCCTAACAGTACCTTTTATTATCCGCCTCTCTGCCTGTCTGTTGGTCCGTCAAGGCCCCCTTATCTCATGAACGGGTAGAAATAGCAAATTGAAATTTGTGTCACATTACTAAGGTCAATGGCCACTTGACCATGTAAATAATATTAACTTATAAGTCAACGTTATCTAAAGATATGGCCATCTATGTCACATATTTTGATACGTGAAAATCACATATCAAAGTCTATAGGGTATTTACGTTGACTTACATGCATAATATTTGTCAAGTAGCATGACTTTACAGTACAAATAATGGAAAAATTCGAAAATTGTCAATTGGTACTTATAGATCACCGGAAAATTTATTTTTATTATGCACTGTGTGATTACCCGTCCCTTAAGGCCACTTTTTCTCATGAATGTGTACACGTATCGAGCTAATATTTAAATTTCTCCAAGTCAGTGCATTTAAAGGATACTACCACTTACGTTACATGTTTTGATACTCACAAACTCACTCATCAAAACCTGCGGGGTACTTCCTGCTAGCTCCGAATCAAGAAATTTGGCAAAGAAAAAATTTAAGCTTCTTAGTCAAACGAATCAGAAGATGAGGTCATTTAGGGCACATACTTAGATAATGAAAACCCACTCACCAAAATCTATAGGTTACTTCCAGTTTTCCCATGAAATTTTGGAAGAAGCAAGCTTTCACGATACATGTATTTGAAAAAATTAGAAAATTGTTAATTTGTAATTATATAATACAAAAAAATCTTTGTATTACTTATACTTCTGTCACTCTGTCCATCTGTTAAGACCGCTTTTCCTTAGCACTTTCAATAGTAAAAAAACTTAGGCATAAGACAATGTCGAAAGTCTCGGAATTCCCTAGACTGATGTCTTACTAGTATTGGTATCGCTAAAAGAAAAAAAAAAGTCTTCTCGATTCCCGGGAAGGATGAACTCTCTGTATATATAATTAAGTTTGAACGGAACCGTCGGAGTGTTAGTCCCACTCACACTTGGGCAACTGTGTGACTAGCCGTCCCTTAAGACCACTTTTCCTCATGAATGTGTACACGTATCGAGTTAATATTTAAATTTCTCCAAGTCAATGCATTCAAAGGATTTGTTAATTTGTTAATTTGTAATTATATAATATACAAAAATCTTTGTATTACTTATTCTTCTGTCACTTTCTTGTTTATTTTAGATAATTAAGAGCATAACTAGCTTGTAAATATGCCCTCTTTGTGATCTCTGCGTCATTACTACGTAAAATGATACATTATGAGTGAATAATCTGAATTGCAATGAACGTGTTATTTCTTCATATCATGACTTTTGTCCACTCAACCAAATCTGCGCGAACGTGTGAACCAGGTTGTTTAATTGAACGTTGTCGGTGGTTAGATACTGCTATTTCTCCTAGACCTATATAATGAGCATTTTTTGGATACTCCCACATGACAACAGCCTTGTTCAGAGTGCTGCAAGTGTACATTACCGGTTTGATAAACACTGAAGCATCCTTTCTCTCCTCGATCATCGTGCTAAATAACCCGATCTCTGTACAACAGAAAACATTTGATACAATATGGAACAACGAGAGAAACAGAGCAGTCAACATTGGGTAGTCAACAATGCCGTAGTAACCAGTAAGTGGTTTAAGAGCACCTGAAGAAATCTGATCCTCTTCCTTGCGGATCAGAGATGGTTATGAAGCTGTAGGCAGTATTTCGTGGTATTAGTACACTCCCACACATATGCAGTCGTTTCACTAACTGCTGTGAAATTTGTTACTGTCTGACAGTTGGAACGACGCTTGCGTTCTTGGAAGCAAGAGAGCCACCCGTTTGATTAATGTTCGCTTGTAAATAATTTTCTACTTAACTAACGAAGTATTTATTATATATTTTGGTTCCAGGCGTTAGTAAATTATCAAGACACCTTAATGACCGTGAAATAAATGTACAAAACCGGCAAATCTCGCTAATTCAGTGAAAAAAGCTACAACTTACTAATGGGGAAGTGCTTTGGAATAAGTGTGCAATTGCAGCTTAGCAAGAGATTGTAAACACATACGACATGCCTGACAAGTATGTAGAGAGTCTGACTGGCGTAAGTGCACGTATTTTTATATGTGGTGCCTTAATATGTACAAAAATCAATGTGTTGGTTGTCTTTTCTATGCGTCGAACAGTCTCCCCACAAACATAACACAAACTTCGCCATCCGATGTCATAGCTGCAGCACTAAGTATACTACAACTGCACAGCTTACCCGTTTTGTATCCACGCGTCCAACATTTCAACAACTTGTTCTTGCCACATGCACGACGTCTATTCGGAAAGTAAGGTCGGCACGGTTGCGAAATGGAAACCATCGTAAAAACCCAAAATGATTTAACAGTTTTCTACATCTTCCAGCCACTTCTCTACATGGTCACATACACTGTTTTTCTGTTCTTATAGTATTATGCTAGGCATTTTCCTCGATAAATAACAATTTGTGTGCAAGCTAATGTTCCCCATATTCGCCTCTATAAGCAATAAATGATTCAAATGGCCCTAAGTACTATGGGGCTTAACATCTGAGGTCATCAGTCCCCTAGGCGTAGTACTACTTAAACCTAACTAAGCTAAGGACATCACACACATCCACGCCCGAGGCAGCATTCGAACCTGCGACCGTAGCAGCAGCGCGGTTCCGGACTGAAGCGCCTAGAACCGCTCGGGCACAGCGGCCGGCTTTCTACTTCACTAACATTTCTTTCAAATAATTGTTTTTTCCTCTAAAGCCAATGGGTTGAACACTCCTGCCTTTTGTGTCTCGGATGGGACATATTAGACCTTCTGTTGACAAACAGACCCGAACTATTAGAAACAGTTAACGCAGAACAGGGAATCAGCGATTATAAAGCGGTTACTGCATCGATAATATCAGCCGTAAATAGAAATATTAAAATAGGTAGGAAGATTTTTCTGTTTAGCAAAAGTGACAAAAATCAGATTTCAGAGTACTTGACGGCTCAACACAAAAGTTTTGTCTCAAGTACAGATAGTATTGAGAATCAGTGGACAAAGATCAAAACCATCGTACAATATGCATTAGATGAGTATGTGCCAAGAAAGATCGTAAGAGATGCTAAAGAGCCACCGTGGTACAACAACCGAGTTAGAAAACTGCTAGCCGGCCGAAGTGGCCGTGCGGTTAAAGGCGCTGCAGTCTGGAACCGCAAGACCGCTACGGTCGCAGGTTCGAATCCTGCCTTGGGCATGGATGTTTGTGATGTCCTTAGGTTAGTTAGGTTTAACTAGTTCTAAGTTCTAGGGGACTAATGACCTCAGCAGTTGAGTCCCATAGTGCTCAGAGCCATTTGAACCATTTTTAGAAAACTGCTGCGGAAGCAAAGGGAACTTCACAGCCAACTTAAACATAGCCAAACCCTTGTAGACAAACAAAAATTACGCGAAGCGAAATGTAGTGTGAGGAGGGCTATGCGAGAGGCGGTCAGTTAATTCGAAAGTAAAGTTCCATGTACTGAC
This sequence comes from Schistocerca nitens, assembly GCF_023898315.1. Classification (NCBI taxonomy): domain Eukaryota; kingdom Metazoa; phylum Arthropoda; class Insecta; order Orthoptera; family Acrididae; genus Schistocerca; species Schistocerca nitens. The sequence goes on from NC_064622.1 coordinate 379,477,615, forward strand.
TTGGCAGAAAATCCTAAGAAATTTTGCTCTTATGTCAAAGCTGTAGTTGGATCAAAACAAAATGTCCAGACACTTTGTGACCAAATTGGTACTGAAACAGAGGATGACAGACGAAAGGCCGAAATACTTAATGGCTTTTCCCAAAGCCGTTTCACAGAGGAAGACTGCACTGTAGTTCCTTCTCTATATTGTCGCACGGATGACAAAATGATAGATATCGAAATAGACTACAGAGGGTAAGAGAAACAATTAAAATCGCTCAAAAGAGGAAAGGCCGCTGGACCTGATGGAATACCAGCGATGGGACTTGCCCCCATTTTTGCAGTGGGGTACCGTAGGTCTCTAGAAGAGCGTAGCGTTCCAAAGGATTGGAAAAGGGCAAGGTCATCCCCGTTTCCAAGAAGGGACGTCGAACTGATGTGCAGAACTATAGATCTATATCTCTAACGGCGATCAGTTGTAGAATTATGGAAGACGTATTATGTTCGAGTATAATGACTTTTCTGGAGACAATAAATCTACTCTGTAGGAATCAGCATGGGTTTCGAAAAAGACGGTCGTGTGAAACCCAGCTCGCGCTATTCGTCCACGAGACTCAGAGAGCCATAGACACGGGTTCACAGGTAGATGCCGTCTTTCTTGACCTCCGCAAGGCGTTACATACAGTTCCCCACAGTCGTTTAATGAGCAAAGTAAGAGCATATGGACTATCAGACCAATTGTGTGATTGGATTGAAGAGTTCCTTGATAACAGGACGCAGCATGTCATTCTCAATGGAGAGAAGTCTTCCGAAGTAAGAGTGATATCAGGTGTGCCGCAGGGGAGTGTCGTAGGACCGTTTCTATTCATAATATACATAACTGACCTTTTGGATAACATCGGAAGTTCACTGAGGCTTTTTGCGGATGATGCTGTAGTATATCGAGAGGTTGTAACAATGGAAATTTGTACGGAAATGCAGGAGGATCTGCAACGAATTGACGCATGGTGCAAGGAATTGCAATTGAATCTCAATTTAGACAAGTGTAATGTGCTGCGAATGCATAGAAAGAAAGATCCTTTATCATTTACCTACAATATAGCAGGTCAGCAACTGGAAGCAGTTAATTCCGTGAATTATCTGGCAATAGAAATTAGGAGTGATTGAAAATGGAATGATCATATGAAGTTGATCGTCGGTAAAGCGGATGCCAGACTGAGATCCATTGGAAGAATCCTAAGGAAACGCAATCCGAAAACAAAGGAAGTAGGTTACAGTACACTTGTTCGCCCACTGCTTGAAAGTTGCTCACCAGTGTGGGATCCGTACCAGATAGGGTTGATAGATGAGATACAGAAGATCCAACGGAGAGCAGCGCGCTTCGTTACAGGATCATTTAGTAGTCGCGAAAGCGTTACGGAGATGATAGATAAAGTCCAGTGGAAGACTCTGCAGGAGAGACGTTCAGTAGCTCCGTACGGGCTTTTGTTGAAGTTTCGAGAACATATCTTCACCGAGGAGTCAAGGAGTATATTGCTCCCTCCTACGTATATCTCGCGAATAGACCAAGAGACCATGAGGATAAAATCGGAGAGATTAGAGCCCACACAGAGACACACAGACAATCTGTCTTTCCACGAACAATACGAGACTGGAGTAGAAGGGAGAACCGATAGAGGTACTCAAAGTACCCCCCGCCACACACCGTCAGGTGACTTGCGGAGTATGGATGTAGATGTAGATATTTTGGATTTGGTTTCTTCCGTCCTGGGAAAGAATTTTTTATCACGTCTGCGTAGTTTTTCTTAGAGTTCTGGTGGTTTCTTTGGTACAATAAACAGTGTAAATACTGCTCAAATGGTTCAAATGGCTCTGAGCACTATGGGACTCAACTGCTGCGGTCATTAGTCCCCTAGAACTTAGAACTAGTTAAACCTAACTAACCTAAGGACATCACACACATCCATGCCCGAGGCAGGATTCGAACCTGCGACCGTAGCGGTCTCGCGGTTCCAGACTGCAGCGCCAGAACCGCGCGGCCACTTCGGCCGGCAAAATACTGCCTTACATACAAGTTTCATATATTCCAAATTCACTGGTTTGACTGAAAGTGTACTGCAGCAATTCTCAGTTTTTGAATAGATATATGATGTCTTTCTGCAAATTGTCAGGTCTCTTGCTGTGAATGTATGTATTAGACAATGATTAACGTGGCGTCCCTTGAAGGTGACATAATTTTATGTCGGGTTTGGCTGTACGTTACTTGAAACCGTAATGACTGAGAAAGACGATCGGAGTGCAGTGAGAGCATCTGTATTAGGACGGGCACACAGAGCACGCTCGTGGTCATTGTTTAGAAGCGCGTGGGCAGACGTGGGGTCACCAGCTGACCTGTTATTGCAGCCCTGGGTGCGCCGTTTGTGCTCGTGTCTGTTTGCACCACTGTTTGCTGAAGCACAGCTGTCCTCCTCTGTCAGCACGGTACAGGACGCTAATGCGGTAAGCAGCCGCATTCAGCGCTAACCATTACACAGAACTCGCAGACGGCTCCGCACACCTGATAACGTGGTTGCGAACAGCCCCATCGGGGCACAGGTGTATTCCTGGTCACGCTAGCCCGCAGAACACGTCTTGCAACACCGTCCACTAACTAAACGTCGTTTCAATGGTGCTAATAACTTATCTTTGATATTTTTTTAAGTCATCGTTACTCGACCGGTTTGATGCTGCGCTCTATGTTTCCCCATCTTTTTCTAACTGTCACGAAATTTTCCTAGTCTGTATATTTACATTTTTTCTCTTTTTTTCTGTAACTAATACAGAGCGATTGTGAAAGGGCATAATAGCTTCTCTTAATTCAGAATTTTATTGAGACGACATGCAAGGGAATATCACCAACTCGATCGCATGTTTTAAGGACAAAATCGCACATTTGCAAAACATTTGCTCCATCCGTCAATCGTGGTTCAAAATTTGGGCCATAATTGTGATCTTATGCATCTATGACCTTCTGAATGCACGGCTCTTAAACATCGCACGCGCCGTCGCTTTTCTGCAACTCTCTGCTCCAATGCAGTCGCTTAATGCCCGTGCGCCAATTACTGTATTGTACAGCAGAGTGACAATCACAGTCCACCTATTCGCGCAATGAGGACGGAGAGGGAAGAGAACGGGGGAGTATGTCAATACTGCAGAACGTGTTTTGAAATCTTTTAAAAGAACTCGCCGGCCGCGGTGGCCGAGCGGTTCTAGGTGCTTCGGTCCGGAACCGTGCGGCTGCTACGGTCGCAGGTCCGAATCCTGCCTGGGGCATGGATGTGTGTGATGTCCTTAGGTTAGTTAGGCTTGATTAGTTCTAAGTTCTAGGGGCCCGATGACCTCAGATGTTAAGTGCCATACAGCTCAGATCCATTTGGACCATTTTTTTTTTAAGTGAACTCGTCGTTCTACACTGAAAATGTACCTAACTTATCAGTCTCATGACAATAGATGTTCCGTGTTACTTATATATATTCACCTGACGAGACTGGCATTGCGTGGGTATTCATTATCTCTTACAAAAGAAAACAAGAAATGAACTGTGTTTTTAGCATAACATCGAAAAAGTTTCATTTCCATGTATTCACGAAAATACCTTAGAAATTGTGACGTAGTTGTACAAAGAAATCTGGATGATGTATTACGCATGGTATACAAAATACGAGTGGTCTGTAATGTTTGTTTCTGTACCTTAGGCGCAGCTGCTTTGCGTGTCTGAAAAGCAATTTTGCAAACGTCCCCATGACAACGTCTCTTATAGCTGTATAGACGCTATTGTTTTTGCCTATAGCCGTTTCAGCTTCGAAGTAGAAATCTGTCGAAAGCGCTGAAAGTGTCAGGAATTTACATGACTCGCATGTAGGAGTGCCTTAGTTGAAAAAAAGAAAAGTATTTAAACTTTGTGCATAGTACAGCACTTTTCCACGTACCTCAGTGCTTGTGACGCCGTATACCTTTGAGGTATGTGTCGTACAATGACAAATCTTTGTAACAACATTCAATGGTATATGTGGATACTGCCTGCGAACAGAGTGACTACCATAGAAGTAATACATTTAAACGCCATACAAAATGTAGCAGTTTCTCGCGCACCTCATTGTTTATGACGTCTTATTTCTTGACTTATGAGAGGTAGCTGGTTCTTACCGTCAGTACGATTCCTGTCTGACACTAAGGGATATGTGTACCAAGCTTGGTTGGGATCGATGAAGTTGTTTAGGAGGAGATGTAGAACAGACACACGCACTCACATACATACGTATATATACATCCTTTAAAGCAGATTGAATAAAGGTAAGCTGCTGAAATGGAATTTAATAATGTTTTATTTACTATTCAATAATGTCAGTCTTGTTGATGAATAGCCCAACTCCTGCATATGTACTTCACTTTAACAGTAAGTTTTGCAATAAAAAGAAAATAATGCACAACAGCAGTACTAATAATTAAATAGCACTTCTTTAATGACACATTCAGTTCGTTAACTTGGCTGCATTTGTGAATCGCTACATAAAAGCGTTCAAAGCAAAGAGATCTATGGCGCCAACTACAGGTTAGGAGCCGCGCACTTTAACATACTGAACCAAACAGTATCGCTTGTTTGTTCATTGGCATTATCAACACGATCCTCTTACTCATTCCGCTGAACGGTACGTCGCGCTCGATCATTAGGCCGCTGCAGTGGGACAGAGCGACTGTACAACAGACGGTGTTCGCGAAATTTAAAATCTGTACAATAAAGTCATAACTGCGTACTTTCTGAATTATCGGCAAGATTTTCGCGGGGTGTGGATTGCTGGGGCTGATATAAGAATGGTTTCTTGTATTTAAAATATGAGATTGAGTTGGTGATATTGGATATGTGGTTAAGGTGTCAACTTGTAGCACAAGATTTCAAGTTTGATTCCTTTGTTGTTGTATTACCGAATTCTGCCACTAGGAACGATAGCAAGTTGAGAACCAAATGGTAGACTTCACAAGATCTCAACGTGTTTGTGGTATGTTTTGGATGGCAGAAACAAAGCCAGCAACAAGAGTTCAACAGTTTTACACAGAGTTCCACTAACATCTTCCTAGGAGACATACAATTTACTAATGGCTCACAACCTCGACCAGACTGGTTGTAGTATTCGTCGTAATATATCTCCACTAGTTTCAGAGAGTCTCGTCGCGCGAATGAGAGAGAATTTTGTTCGCAGAAAACACAGTTTGCGTCGCGATAGCTTGGAGTACCTCATTCGACTGTCAGAAGAGCGTTACGCAAGAGATTGCACCTGAAGCCACACAAACAGATATTGGAGAAGTGAAGCCAAATACACTCCTGGAAATGGAAAAAAGAACACATTGCCACCGGTGTGTCAGACCCACCATACTTGCTCCGGACACTGCGAGAGGGCTGTACAAGCAATGATCACACGCACGGCACAGCGGACACACCAGGAACCGCGGTGTTGGCCGTCGAATGGCGCTAGCTGCGCAGCATTTGTGCACCGCCGCCGTCAGTGTCAGCCAGTTTGCCGTGGCATACGGAGCTCCATCGCAGTCTTTAACACTAGTAGCATGCCGCGACAGCGTGGACGTGAACCGTATGTGCAGTTGACGGACTTTGAGCGAGGGCGTATAGTGGGCATGCGGGAGGCCGGGTGGACGTACCGCCTAATTGCTCAACACGTGGGACGTGAGGTCTCCACAGTACATCGATGTTGTCGCCAGTGGTCGGCGGAAGGTGCACGTGCCCGTCGACCTGGGACCGGACCGCAGCGACGCACGGATGCACGCCAAGACCGTAGGATCCTACACAGTGCCGTAGGGGACCGCACCGCCACTTCCCAGCAAATTAGGGACTCTGTTGCTCCTGGGATATCGGCGAGGACCATTCGCAACCGTCTCCATGAAGATGGGCTACGGTCCCGCACACCGTTAGGCCGTCTTCCGCTCACGCCCCAACATCGTGCAGCCCGCCTCCAGTGGTGTCGCGACAGGCGTGAATGGAGGGACGAATGGAGACGTGTCGTCTTCAGCGATGAGAGTCGCTTCTGCCTTGGTGCCAATGATGGTCGTATGCGTGTTTGGCGCCGTGCAGGTGAGCGCCACAATCAGGACTGCATGCGACCGAGGCACACATGGCCAACACCCGGCATCATGGTGTGGGGAGCGATCTCCTACACTGGCCGTACACCACTGGTGATCGTCGAGAGGACACTGAATAGTGCACGGTACATCCAAACCGTCATCGAACCCATCGTTCTATCATTCCTAGACCGGCAATGGAACTTGCTGTTGCAACAGGACAATGCACGTCCACATGTATCCCGTGCCACCCAACGTGCTCCAGAAGGTGTAAGTCAACTACCCTGGCCAGCAAGATCTCCGGATCTGTCCCCATTTGAGCATGTTTGGGACTGGATGAAGCGTCGTCTCACGCGGTCTGCACGTCCGGCACGAACGCTGGTCCAACTGAGGCACCAGGTGGAAATGGCATGGCAAGCCGTTCCACAGGACTACATCCAGCATCTCTACGATCGTCTCCATGGGAGAATAGCAGCCTGCATTGCTGCGAAAGGTGGATATACACTGTACTAGTGCCGACATTGTGCATGCTCTGTTGCCTGTGTCTATGTGCCTGTGGTTCTGTCAGTGTGATCATGTGATGTATCTGACCCCAGGAATGTGTCAATAAAGTTTCCCCTTCCTGGGACAATGAATTCACGGTGTTCTTATTTCAATTTCCAGGAGTGTATAAAAGACTGGCTAGAAACTGATGTCAGATGGGAATTTTTTGGATGGCCAATGACAAGCATCTGCAGCCAAAGTGGAATTTGAAGTGGAAGCTAAGTGAAAGCTACTGTGTGGTATGAAACTTGCAGTATTTTGCTACAAGATGAATCCTTTACTGCCTGCATAACTTTTCTCAGTAGAGTTCAAAATGGTTCAAATGGCTCTGAGCACTATGGGACTCAACTGCTGAGGTCATTAGTCCCCTAGAACTTAGAACTACTTAAACCTAACTAACCTAAGGACATCACAAACATCCATGCCTGAGGCAGGATTCGAACCTGCGACCGTAGCGGTCTTGCGGTTCCAGACTGCAGCGCCTTTAACCGCACGGCCACTTCGGCCGGCCAGTAGAGTTCTATATGTAACGGTGCTAAGTGCTTTTGGAATCACCATATATTATCTACTTCAGCTGAAATATTTGTCTTCGGTAAGATATAAATGCTGCTAATTGACAGGCGAGGTCGAAGTCCATATGTAGAGGAAGACCCTTTGAAGAATAAGGCATATACGAGAAGGAACATAACATCGTTGAATGCAGCCATAACAACAGTTATCTCTCATTAATTACGGAATGACTGCAAAGTAAGCTCAGAACATTTTGATCAAAAGTAGAATGTAATCGAATATGGAAAGTTAAGTGATGGACCTATCGTAAAGGCTGATGTACTGTGTCAGCTTAACATCCTCACCAATTAAGAGCATTATGTGTGGAAGCTGATGATCATACACCAAGAATACATAGACGTGGTAGCAGAATTAAAAAAAAACGTAGTAATAAAGTACAAATGTACAGTAATGTTCAAAATACATAACTTAATAACTGAAGTACCCACACTTGCATCAGTTGGTAACAGGAATGGAAGGCTCAAGGAATCTGATTGTTTCTGGATATGGTCGCACCTGGAATAAAAGAAAGCAACAGCGGAAGTGTGTTCTATTAAAAATTGCGAACAGTCATATATACGAGGGCAGTTCAATAAGTAATGCAACACATTTTTTTTCTCGGCCAATTTTGGTTGAAAAAACCGGAAATTTCTTGTGGAATATTTTCGAACATTCCCGCTTCGTCTCGTATAGTTTCATTGACTTCCGACGGGTGGCAGCGCTGTACGGAGCTGTTAAAATGGCGTCTGTAACGGATGTGCGTTGCAAACAACGGGCAGTGATCGAGATTCTTTTGGCGGAAAACCAGGGCATCTCAGATATTCATAGGCGCTTGCAGAATGTCTACGGTGATCTGGCAGTGGACAAAAGCACGGTGAGTCGTTGGGCGAAGCGTGTGTCATCATCGCCGCAAGGTCAAGCAAGACTGTCTGATCTCCCGCGTGCGGGCCGGCCGTGCACAGCTGTGACTCCTGCAATGGCGGAGCGTGCGAACACACTCGTTCGAGATGGTCGACGGATCACCATCAAACAACTCAGTGCTCAACTTGACATCTCTGTTGGTAGTGCTGTCACAATTGTTCACCAGTTGGGATATTCAAAGGTTTGTTCCCGCTGGGTCCCTCGTTGTCTAACCGAACACCATAAAGAGCAAAGGAAAACCATCTGTGCGGAATTGCTTGCTCGTCATGTGGCTGAGGGTGACAATTTCTTGTCAAAGATTGTTACAGACGATGAAACATGGGTTCATCACTTCGAACCGGAAACAAAACGGCAATCAATGGAGTGGCGCCACACCCACTCCCCTACCAAGAAAAAGTTTAAAGCCATACCCTCAGCCGGTAAAGTCATGGTTACAGTCTTCTGGGACGCTGAAGGGGTTATTCTGTTCGATGTCCTTCCCCATGGTCAAACGATCAACTCTGAAGTGTATTGTGCTACTCTTCAGAAATTGAAGAAACGACTTCAGCGTGTTCGTCGGCACAAAAATCTGAACGAACTTCTCCTTCTTCATGACAACGCAAGACCTCACACAAGTCTTCGCACCCGAGAGGAGCTCACAGAACTTCAGTGGACTGTTCTTCCTCATGCACCCTACAGCCCCGATCTCGCACCGTCGGATTTCCATATGTTTGGCCCAATGATGGACGCAATCCGTGGGAGGCACTACGCGGATGATGAAGAAGTTATTGATGCAGTACGACGTTGGCTCCGACATCGACCAGTGGAATGGTACCGTGCAGGCATACAGGCCCTCATTTCAAGGTGGCGTAAGGCCGTAGCATTGAATGGAGATTACGTTGAAAAATAGTGTTGTGTAGCTAAAAGATTGGGGAATAACCTGGTGTATTTCAATGCTGAATAAAACAACCCCTGTTTCAGAAAAAAATATGTTGCATTACTTATTGAACTGCCCTCGTACTTTATGTTGTGGATTGGCAGGAGAGCCAACCCACGAATTTTAGAGAAAGCCGAAAGGCACGCGTTTTAGCTCACGCAGCCTGGCGTGAGGTCTTGAACAGGACAAGGAATTTAGAGTAGAAAAAAAGGATGTAGCTGGTGGAATACTTAACTTTAATCCATTAATGTTGAACGTTAGTCTTGTCTGTACATTACTTACAATATCAATAGTAACTCAACATGGCACCTTGCTAGGTCGTAGCAAATGACGTAGCTGAAGGCTATGCTTATCGTCTCGGCAAATGAGAGCGTATTTTGTCAGTGAATCATCGCTAGCAAAGTCGGTTGTACAACTGGGGCGAGTGTTAGGAAATCTCTCTACACCTGCCGTGTGACGGCGCTCGGTCTGCAATCTCTGATAGTGGCGACACGCGAGTCCGACGTATACTAACGGACCGCGGCCAATTTAATGTTGAGTGTTTATGGAAAAAGTTCAAGGCAATCGTAAAATGCGTTTTAGACAGGTACGTGCCGAGTAAAACTGTGAGGGACGGGAAAAACCCACCGTGGTACAACAACAAAGTTAGGAAACTACTGCGAAAGCAAAGAGAGCTACACTCCAAGTTTAAACGCAGCCAAAACCTCTCAGACAAACAGAAGCTAAACGATGTCAAAGTTAAAACCAGTACCTCGTCTCCTACCTTCCAAACTTTACAGAAGCTCTCCTGCGAAACCTGCAGAACTAGCACTCCTGAAAGAAAGGATATTGCGGAGACATGGCTTAGCCACAGCCTGGGGGATGTTTCCAGAATGAGATTTTCACTCTGCAGCGGAGTGTGCGCTGATATGAAACTTCCTGGCAGATTAAAACTGTGTGCCCGACCGAGACTCGAACTCGGGACCTTTTCCTTTCGCGGGCAAGTGCTCTACCAACTGAGCTACCGAAGCACGACTCACGCCCGGTACTCACAGCTTTTACTTCTGCCAGTACCTCGTCTCCTACCTTCCAAACTTTACAGAAGCTCTCCTGCGAAACCTGCAGAACTAGCACTCCTGAAAGAAAGGATATTGCGGAGACATGGCTTAGCCACAGCCTGGGGGATGTTTCCAGAATGAGATTTTCACTCTGCAGCGGAGTGTGCGCTGATATGAAACTTCCTGGCAGATTAAAACTGTGTGCCCGACCGAGACTCGAACTCGGGACCTTTGCCTTTCGCGGGCAAGTGCTCTACCAACTGAGCTACCGAAGCACGACTCACGCCCGGTACTCACAGCTTTTACTTCTGCCAGTACCTCGTCTCCTACCTTCCAAACTTTACAGAAGCTCTCCTGCCAAACCTGCAGAACTAGCACTCCTGAAAGAAAGGATATTGCGGAGACATGGCTTAGCCACAGCCTGGGGGATGTTTCCAGAATGAGATTTTCACTCTGCAGCGGAGTGTGCGCTGATATGAAACTTCCTGGCAGATTAAAACTGTGTGCCCGACCGAGACTCGAACTCGGGACCTTTGCCTTTCGCGGGCAGGTGCTCTACCAACTGAGCTACCGAAGCACGACTCACGCCCGGTACTCACAGCTTTTACTTCTGCCAGTACCTCGTCTCCTACCTTCCAAACTTTACAGAAGCTCTCCTGCCAAACCTGCAGAACTAGCACTCCTGAAAGAAAGGATATTGCGGAGACATGGCTTAGCCACAGCCTGGGGGATGTTTCCAGAATGAGATTTTCACTCTGCAGCGGAGTGTGCGCTGATATGAAACTTCCTGGCAGATTAAAACTGTGTGCCCGACCGAGACTCGAACTCGGGACCTTTTCCTTTCGCGGGCAAGTGCTCTACCAACTGAGCAACCGAAGCACGACTCACGCCCGGTACTCACAGCTTTTACTTCTGCCAATACCTCGTCTCCTACCTTCCAAACTTTACAGAAGCTCTCCTGCGAAACCTGCAGAACTAGCACTCCTGAAAGAAAGGATATTGCGGAGACATGGCTTAGCCACAGCCTGGGGGATGTTTCCAGAATGAGATTTTCACTCTGCAGCGGAGTGTGCGCTGATATGAAACTTCCTGGCAGATTAAAACTGTGTGCCCGACCGAGACTCGAACTCGGGACCTTTGCCTTTCGCGGGCAAGTGCTCTACCAACTGAGCTACCGAAGCACGACTCACGCCCGGTACTCACAGCTTTTACTTCTGCCAGTACCTCGTCTCCTACCTTCCAAACTTTACAGAAGCTCTCCTGCGAAACCTGCAGAACTAGCACTCCTGAAAGAAAGGATATTGCGGAGACATGGCTTAGCCACAGCCTGGGGGATGTTTCCAGAATGAGATTTTCACTCTGCAGCGGAGTGTGCGCTGATATGAAACTTCCTGGCAGATTAAAACTGTGTGCCCGACCGAGACTCGAACTCGGGACCTTTGCCTTTCGCGGGCAAGTGCTCTACCAACTGAGCTACCGAAGCACGACTCACGCCCGGTACTCACAGCTTTTACTTCTGCCAGTACCTCGTCTCCTACCTTCCAAACTTTACAGAAGCTCTCCTGCCAAACCTGCAGAACTAGCACTCCTGAAAGAAAGGATATTGCGGAGACATGGCTTAGCCACAGCCTGGGGGATGTTTCCAGAATGAGATTTTCACTCTGCAGCGGAGTGTGCGCTGATATGAAACTTCCTGGCAGATTAAAACTGTGTGTTTGACCGAGACTCGAACTCGGGACCCTTGCCTTTCGCGGTCAAGTGCTCTACCAACTGAGCTACCGAAGCACGACTCACGCCCGGTACTCACAGCTTTTACTTCTGCCAGTACCTCGTCTCCTACCTTCCAAACTTTACAGAAGCTCTCCTGCGAAACCTGCAGAACTAGCACTCCTGAAAGAAAGGATATTGCGGAGACATGGCTTAGCCACAGCCTGGGGGATGTTTCCAGAATGAGATTTTCACTCTGCAGCGGAGTGTGCGCTGATATGAAACTTCCTGGCAGATTAAAATTGTGTGCCCGACCGAGACTCGAACTCGGGACCTTTGCCTTTCGCGGGCAAGTGCTCTACTAACTGAGCTACCGAAGCACGACTCACGCCCGGTACTCACAGCTTTTACTTCTGCCAGTACCTCGTCTCCTACCTTCCAAACTTTACAGAAGCTCTCCTGCCAAACCTGCAGAACTAGCACTCCTGAAAGAAAGGATATTGCGGAGACATGGCTTAGCCACAGCCTGGGGGATGTTTCCAGAATGAGATTTTCACTCTGCAGCGGAGTGTGCGCTGATATGAAACTTCCTGGCAGATTAAAACTGTGTGCCCGACCGAGACTCGAACTCGGGACCTTTGCCTTTCGCGGGCAAGTGCTCTACCAACTGAGCTACCGAAGCACGACTCACGCCCGGTACTCACAGCTTTTACTTCTGCCAGTACCTCGTCTCCTACCTTCCAAACTTTACAGAAGCTCTCCTGCGAAACCTGCAGAACTAGCACTCCTGAAAGAAAGGATATTGCGGAGACATGGCTTAGCCACAGCCTGGGGGATGTTTCCAGAATGAGATTTTCACTCTGCAGCGGAGTGTGCGCTGATATGAAACTTCCTGGCAGATTAAAACTGTGTGCCCGACCGAGACTCGAACTCGGGACCTTTGCCTTTCGCGGGCAAGTGCTCTACCAACTGAGCTACCGAAGCACGACTCACGCCCGGTACTCACAGCTTTTACTTCTGCCAGTACCTCGTCTCCTACCTTCCAAACTTTACAGAAGCTCTCCTGCCAAACCTGCAGAACTAGCACTCCTGAAAGAAAGGATATTGCGGAGACATGGCTTAGCCACAGCCTGGGGGATGTTTCCAGAATGAGATTTTCACTCTGCAGCGGAGTGTGCGCTGATATGAAACTTCCTGGCAGATTAAAACTGTGTGCCCGACCGAGACTCGAACTCGGGACCTTTGCCTTTCGCGGGCAAGTGCTCTACCAACTGAGCTACCGAAGCACGACTCACGCCCGGTACTCACAGCTTTTACTTCTGCCAGTACGTCGTCTCCTACCTTCCAAACTTTACAGAAGCTCTCCTGCGAAACCTGCAGAACTAGCACTCCTGAAAGAAAGGATATTGCGGAGACATGGCTTAGCCACAGCCTGGGGGATGTTTCCAGAATGAGATTTTCACTCTGCAGCGGAGTGTGCGCTGATATGAAACTTCCTGGCAGATTAAAACTGTATGCCCGACCGAGACTCGAACTCGGGACTTTTGCCTTTCGCGGGCCCGCGAAAGGCAAAGGTCCCGAGTTGGAGTCTCGGTCGGGCACACAGTTTTAATCTGCCAGGAAGTTTCATATCAGCGCACACTCCGCTGCAGAGTGAAAATCTCATTCTGGAAACATCCCCCAGGCTGTGGCTAAGCCATGTCTCCGCAATATCCTTTCTTTCAGGAGTGCTAGTTCTGCAGGTTTCGCAGGAGAGCTTCTGTAAAGTTTGGAAGGTAGGAGACGACGTACTGGCAGAAGTAAAAGCTGTGAGTACCGGGCGTGAGTCGTGCTTCGGTAGCTCAGTTGGTAGAGCACCTGCCCGCGAAAGGCAAAGGTCCCGAGTTCGAGTCTCGGTCGGGCACACAGTTTTAATCTGCCAGGAAGTTTCATATCAGCGCACACTCCGCTGCAGAGTGAAAATCTCATTCTGGAAACATCCCCCAGGCTGTGGCTAAGCCATGTCTCCGCAATATCCTTTCTTTCAGGAGTGCTAGTTCTGCAGGTTTGGCAGGAGAGCTTCTGTAAAGTTTGGAAGGTAGGAGACGAGGTACTGGCAGAAGTAAAAGCTGTGAGTACCGGGCGTGAGTCGTGCTTCGGTAGCTCAGTTGGTAGAGCACTTGCCCGCGAAAGGCAAAGGTCCCGAGTTCGAGTCTCGGTCGGGCACACAGTTTTAATCTGCCAGGAAGTTTCATATCAGCGCACACTCCGCTGCAGAGTGAAAATCTCATTCTGGAAACATCCCCCAGGCTGTGGCTAAGCCATGTCTCCGCAATATCCTTTCTTTCAGGAGTGCTAGTTCTGCAGGTTTGGCAGGAGAGCTTCTGTAAAGTTTGGAAGGTAGGAGACGAGGTACTGGCAGAAGTAAAAGCTGTGAGTACCGGGCGTGAGTCGTGCTTCGGTAGCTCAGTTGGTAGAGCACTTGCCCGCGAAAGGCAAAGGTCCCGAGTTCGAGTCTCGGTCGGGCACACAGTTTTAATCTGCCAGGAAGTTTCATATCAGCGCACACTCCGCTGCAGAGTGAAAATCTCATTCTGATGTCAAAGTTAGCGTAAGGAGGGCTATGCGTGAAGCGTTCAGTGAATTCGAAAGTAAAATTCTATGTACCGGCTTGACAGAAAATCCTAGTAAGTTCTGGTCTTACGTTAAATCAGTAAGTGGCTCGAAACAGCATATCCAGACACTCCGGGATGATGATGGCATTGAAACAGAGGATGACACGCGTAAAGCTGAAATACTAAACACCTTTTTCCAAAGCTGTTTCACAGAGGAAGACCGCACTGCAGTTCCTTCTCTAAATCCTCGCACAAACGAAAAAATGGCTGACATCGAAATAAGTGTCCAAGGAATAGAAAAGCAACTGCAATCCCTCAACAGAGGAAAGTCCACTGGACCTGACGGGATACCAATTCGATTCTACACAGAGTACGCGAAAGAACTTGCCCCCCTTCTAACAGCCGTGTACCGCAAGTCTCTAGAGGAACGGAAGGTTCCAAATGATTGGAAAAGAGCACAGGTAGTCCCAGTCTTCAAGAAGGGTCGTCGAGCAGATGCGCAAAACTATAGACCTATATCTCTGACGTCGATCTGTTGTAGAATTTTATAACATGTTTTTTTGCTCGAGTATCATGTCGTTTTTGGAAACCCAGAATCTACTATGTAGGAATCAACATGGATTCCGGAAACAGCGATCGTGGAGACCCAACTCGCTTTATTTGTTCATGAGACCCAGAAAATATTAGATACAGGCTCCCAGGTAGATGCTATTTTTCTTGACTTCCGGAAGGCGTTCGATACAGTTCCGCCCTGTCGCCCGATAAACAAAGTAAGAGCCTACGGAATATCATCTCAGCTGTGTGGCTTGATTGAAGAGTTTTTAGCAAACAGAACACAGCATGTTGTTATCAATGGAGAGACGTCTACAGACGTTAAGGTAACCTCTGGCGTGGCACAGGGGAGTGTTATGGGACCATTGCTTTTCACAATATATATAAATGACCTAGTAGATGGTGTCGGAAGTTGCATGCGGCTTTTATCGGATGATGCTGTAGTATACAGAGAAGTTGCAGCAATAGAAAATTGTAGCGAAATGCAGGAAGATCTGCAGCGGATAGGCACTTGGTGCAGGGAGTGGCAACTGTCCCTTAACATAGACAAATGTAATGTATTGCGAATACATAGAAAGAAAGATCCTTTATTGTATGATTATATGATAGCGGAAAAGACACTGGTAGCAGTTACTTCTGTAAAAATATCTGGGAGTATGCGTGCGGAACGATTTGAAGTGGAATGGTGATATAAAATTAATTGTTGGTAAGGCGGGTACCAGGTTGAGATTCTTTGGGAGAGTGCTTAGAAAATGTAGTCCACCAACAAAGGAGGTGGCTTACAAAACACTCGTTCGACCTATACTTGAGTATTGCTCATCAGTGTGGGATCCGTACCAGATTGGGTTGACGGAGGAGATAGAGAAGATCCAAAGAAGAGCGGCGCGTTTCGTCACAGGGTTATTTGGTAACCGTGATAGCGTTACGGAGATGTTTAATAAACTCAAGTGGCAGAATCTGCAAGAGAGGCGCTCTGCATCGCGGTGTAGCTTGCTCGCCAGGTTTCGACAGGGTGCGTTTCTGGATGAGGTATCGAATATATTGCTTCCCCCTACTTATACCTCCCGAGGAGATCACGAATGTAAAATTAGAGGGATTAGAGCGCGCACGGAGGCTTTCAGACAGTCGTTCTTCCCGCGAACCATACGCGACTGGAACAGGAAAGGGAGGTAATGACAGTGGCATGTAAAGTGCCCTCCGCCAAACACAGATGGGTGGCTTGCGGAGTATAAATGTAGATTCAGATGTAGAAAGGCTACCACCTAGCAAGTTTGGTGTCTGGCGGTGACACCACATTCCTCCCCCGCAAATCGGCGTACGGTTGTGTTATAAGGCTTCCGCCCGCCGTGGGGAAGACCCCATGTTGACGTAT
Source organism: Schistocerca nitens (assembly GCF_023898315.1). NCBI lineage: Eukaryota > Metazoa > Arthropoda > Insecta > Orthoptera > Acrididae > Schistocerca > Schistocerca nitens. The sequence continues at coordinate 379,493,895 of NC_064622.1, forward strand.
GCGACGACGTGGGGAGACTAACAATAGGCGAGGCTGTGTCACCCGCACCCTGTCATTCGGTCCGCGGGGAGCTAGGAAACGCCTGAAAACCTGCTCCAGGGTGCACGCCAACATGCGGAGTATGCGCCCGCAGAGAGGAACAGGAGGGGCCGAAGGGTCGACCTCCATCGGGCCGGGGCACCCGACGGGCGAAGACGACATATGGTCCGGAGGGGCAAGATTTCCATGCTGGAGGACATCCGGTCACGGGAAGCGATTGGCAGCGCGTGACCCAGGGAGGCGCCCGGCGGTTGCAGCGACGCGTCCATTGCGGGCGTCGCCGACGGGAGAACAGGCGGCGGCGGCGGCGGCGGTGGCGGTGGCTGCGGCGCGTCGCCATGGGGCAAAATGGAAGGCAGCGTCGGTAACACCGGGGGCTGAGGCGAGCCAGTAGATGGGTCCCCCGGGCGCTGACCGGACGGCCCTGTCGCTGAAAGCAGACGGGGAGCGGCAGATTCCGTGCGACGACAGAGGCGCAGCTGGTTGAGATGCCGGCGCACCTCACCAGAGGCCCCCAAAACCAGATACATAGCGCGGCCGAGGCAGCGAAGAATGCGCCCTTCAAGCCAACGCCGTGAACCTCGATAGTGGCGGTAGTAGACAACGTCGCCTGGGGCAAAAGCAGGTGTCTGTCGCTGCACAGGAACCTGATGCGGCGGATGTAGCAAAGACTTCAAGGTTCGATGATGACGACCGTGGAGCAACTCAGCCGGCGAGCGACCATCTCGGGGCTGAGAGCGATACGAGGACAAAAACGCGTCCTCCCGAGAATGCGACTCTTTGAACTTCAACATCTGTGACTTGAAAGTCCTGACCAATCGTTCCGCGGCACCGTTTGACTGTGGCGAAAACGGCGCGGACGTCACATGTTGAATACCATTGGCCTTGCAGAATGACTGAAATTCTGCGGACGTGAACTGTGGGCCATTGTCGGAAACAATAGTCTGTGGCAGACCTTCAATGCAAAATATAGCAGATAACGCTTGGATGGTGGCAGATGACGTCGTGGAAGACATCCGGACAACAAAAGGAAAATTACTGAATGAATCGACCAGAACCAACCATCGAGCATTCCAGAATGGACCAGCAAAATCGATGTGTAAACGTTGCCAAGGGGAAGTGGCTTTAGGCCATGCAACGAATTTCCGCGGTGGTGCGGATTGTTGTTCGGCACACGCCATGCAAGAAGAGCATATATACGTAATCGCAACATCGATTCCGAACCAAGTACAGTGCTGACGAGCAAGTTGTTTCGTTCTCACTATACCCCAATGTCCTTGGTGGAGAAGCCGTAAGACAGAGGACTGTAACGAACGTGGGACCACGACCCTGGACTGATCATTATCAGAACGCAACAGCAAAACACCACGTCGTACAAAAAGTCTCTCCTTGTGAGCAAAAAATCGGCGAACCAACGGGTCCCCGATCCGTGACTTTGACAAGGGCCATTGCGTAGTAACAAAACGCAGAACGGTAGCAAGAACAGGGTCAGCAGCTGTGGCTGTAGCTACACGACGAAAATCAGTCGGAAACGATTCGGCCCCGTCATCGGTTTCCGCATCAATGAACATGCAAGCAAATTCGGAGGAATCGAATGCTCTATCCTCAGCAACAGGCAAACGGGACAAGGCATCGGCGTTTCCGTGCTTAGCAGTGGACCGATACTAGATATCGCAGCGGTACTGCGAGAGGAAAAGAGACCAGCGAATGAATTTCTGCGCTGTACGTGGAGGTACAGGCTTGTTCGGATGAAAAAGCGATGTCAAAGGTTTGTGGTCTGTGATGATGGAAAAGTGACGACCATACAAGAAATCATGAAACTTAGTAACACCAAATACGAGAGCCAATGCTTCTTTCTCTATCTGTGAATAATTTCTTTGCGCAGACGAGAGCAATTTGGACGCAAAGGCAATAGGGCGATCGTGCTATCCATCTTTGTGCGCAAGCACAGCACCGATCCCGAAATCCGATGCATCGACCATCAACAAAAGGGGTTTCTGGGGATCGAATGGCTAAGGCAAGTATTGGAAAGCAACGCCGATTTCAACTGGCGAAAGGCGCGTTCGCATTCCGTCGTCCAGACGAACGGAACACCTTTACGGCGTAAGCGATGAAGCGGAGTCGAAATGGAAGAGGCGTAGCGCACAGATTTATGGTAATAGTTGATTTTTCCCAGCACTGTAGCTGCTTCAGATTCTGCGGCGAAGGCAAGTCTTGTATGGCACGGAGGTCCTCGGGACTGGGATGTATGCCATGGGCATTGAGTACATGTCCCGGGTAGGGTAAGTCACGAGCAAAAAACACACATTTGTCCTTCCGCAAGCGAAGACCATTTTGCCGCAAGACCTGAAATAATGTTCTGAGATTGGCTAAATGTTCTTCTTCCGTCTTTCCGGAGATCACAATATCGTCCACATAATTTGCTGCAGAAGGGACCGACGCACAAACAGTTTGCAGATATCGCTGAAACAATGCAGGGGCGGATGCACACCCGAAAGGCAGTCGTTTGAAGCGATACAAACCAAGATGCGTTTAACCACCAAAACGCGCTGGAATTCTTCGTCCACCGGTATTTGCAAGTACGCATCTGCTAGGTCCAACTTCGAAAAATATTTACCCGGGCACAGTTTGTCAAAAAAGGTCTTCTCGGCGGGGTAAAGAAAAAGTTGCAATCACTAGTCGTGGATTCATTGTTGCCTTGAAGTCCACACAAAGTCAATTTTCCGGAAGGTTTTGGCAAAATGATTAAGGGTGACGCCCAGAGAGAAACCTGCACACGTTCAATCACACCTTTTGATTCCAAATCGTGTAATGGTTTTTGCGACCTCATCACACAATGCGTGGGGAACATTGCGCGCTGTGAAAAATTTCGGTTGCGCGTTTACTTGCAGTTCCAAATGTGCTTCATAGTTCTTAGCGCAACCAAGGCCCGGTGCAAAAATGTCTGAAAATTCTTCACATAGACAAGAAACACTGTCTGAAGGCACAGTCTGGTTCACTGATATGACCTGATTTACTATAGACAAGTTAAACAACTGAAATAAATCGAAACCAAACAAGTTCACTGCAGAAGAAGAACGAAGGACGTACAATGACACAAGTTTTGTTTGTCCCTTGTATGTTGCAAGAAGGCTGCACTGTCCTAACACAGGGATATGCTGACCGGAATAGCTACTGAGATTAACATTTGCGGCACGCAACGGAGGTGTGCCCAGCTGTTTGTACGTGTCTTGATTGGTCAGTGAAACTGCAGCTCCGGTATCGAGCTGGAATGGTATCACTTTGCCGTTAATGTCCAAGTCCACAAAAAGTTTATTGTCCTGCTGACGACAAGAGCGACTGTCTCGTGCAACATGAACTGACACTGGTACAAAATCACTTGCGACTTGACGGGATCTCCGGCGATGTCGACGCACACTATTTGTGGGATGAACACAGTCACTGTTAGAGAGAGTGGCACTGGGCGGAGTGGAATGAACTACCTGAATTTCCATGGGCGCAGTTTCAAGAGCCGGAGTATCCTTGGTTCGAATTCGGCGCGAAGCAAAGGGCCTGGAATGGTTGTGAGTGTCCGATCTGAGCTTTTTCTGGCAAACACTCTGAACATGTTCTTTTTATTACAGAAAAAGCAAATAGCCTGGCGTGACGGGCAATTCTCACGCGAATGTCTAGTAGCACACCGCGGGCATGATTTTAGCACTGCATTTGCTTGCCTGCGCGGCACACGTGGCTGAGAGCCTGGCGGCAGCTGCGTGGCTGGACGCGAGGGCTGTTTACTGCTCCGTGCAGCTCGCCCGGCGGGCAGGTGAACCTGACACACGGGTGGCGATGTTTCAAATGATTCCTGAGCAAAGTCAAGTGTGTCCTGCCGATCCAATATGTCCATCACTTGTTGAAGTGAGGGATTGACTAGTTTCAAAATCTGTTCCCTTACACAAACATCAGAAACGTTCTGTGCAATTGCATCACGCACCATAGTATCTGAATAAGGGAGTCCACATTGACACTCAAAAGCACAATCCCTAGGAAGTCCTTGCAAGGTTGCAACCCACTCCCGATTAGTCTGACCTGCCGTACGTTTTGTACGAAAGAAGGTATACCTTTTTGCAACGACATTGACTGATTCTTTGAAATATGCATCTAATGCCGACAAAATTTCGTCGTAGGACAGAGTAGCTACGTCGCGTCGGGGAAATAATTTGACCATCACACGGTACGTGGTCACCCCAACGGAGGACAACAAAAATGGTGGCCGCTCGGTACCTTGAATTCTGTAGGCGGCGAGATGGAATCCAAACTGGCGTGACCACTCCGTCCAGCTTTCCAGTGCAGCGTCAAAAGGTCGAAAAGTTGGTGCAACTGCGTGTTGTGGCTGCGTTAGCGGTGGAGCGGCGGTTGCCGCGTCGTTTTGCATTGCACGTTGACCCTGGACGATCTGTCCAAGGGCATCCAGTAAGGCCTGCGTCTGCTGATTCTGTAAGCGATAAAATTCGGACAGTACATCTGGAGATGGTGGCGAAGCCATTACACAAGTAAATCAGGGCAGTATAGTTAAGAACGCAGTGTTGCCTCGTCGCCAAAATGTTTTGGATTGGCAGGAGAGCCAACCCACGAATTTTAGAGGAAGCCGAAAGGCACACGTTTTAGCTCACGCAGGCTGGCGTGAGGTCTGGAAGAGGACAAGGAATTTAGAGTAGAAAAAAAGGATGTAGCTTGTGGAATACTTAACTTTAATCCATTAATGTTGAACGTAGCTCTTGTCTGTACATTATTTACAATATCAATAGTAACAGAACATGGCGTCTTGCTAGGTCGTAGCAAATGACGTAGCTGAAGGCTATGCTTATCGTCTCGGCAAATGAAAGCGTATTTTGTCAGTGAACCATCGCTAGCAAAGTCGGTTGTACAACTGGGGCGAGTGCTAGGAAGTCTCTCTAGACCTGCAGTGTGACGGCGCTCGGTCTGCAAACTCTGATAGTGGCGACACGAGGGTCCGACGTATACTAACGGACCGCGACCGAATTAAAGGCTACCACCTAGCAAGTGCGGTGTCAGACGGTGACACCACACTTTATTCCTAACCACAAGCGTCATACATTTAACTTCACACTGTACAGTGCCGTCTTTCTTGGTTTCCGAACTAGACACAGGAACACCAGTATAAAATGGATTAACTCCTTGGAAGAACTTATTTTGTTTTTCAGATATTCGCAAATTAGTCCATTCCGTAACTTTATCAACTTAAACAGACGTGGAAGGCCTTGAATATTTATAAATATATGTCCTTCATGCAATACCAGTTGATTCAAATGCTAGATCATTACTACATGCAGCAGAAATACTCACCATTGGACATTGTTCCTAAAAAAAATAAATATTTTTGAGCACATATATGTATCCTATACACATATGTTACCACCTTGTTTATAATTCATTCTCATATTTGTTACCAAAAATTTAAATGTGTCACATATATTTAAATAGAATAAGTAGAAAAGATCTTAGCGTTCATGTCAAAAGAACTCTGATCACATATTTTACGACTGTTGAATTCCAGGTTGAATGTATCAACAAACACGGTTGGCCATCTATACAAAAGGGTCAAACACAGGCACAGTAGTCATACGCTTACGATGCATCCACTGACGTTGACGACATCGTTTCCTCATAATCGTTCTGTTCTTTCTACGATAAACAATGTCGGAAGGTGTCTCCGACATATCCGTCTTCTCCTTTATATAGAAACAATGGATTATATGACAAATGGCACGGAAAACTCCAAGCCTAAAAAGTAAGTCCTAGGTCACTAATAGCATCACCGTTAGAAACGAGTATTACTAGCAACCCTATGCGTAAGTATTAGGTCATGTTTATTCTGATCATTGATCGTCATCTGCCTACCTTCTTCTATCCGATTTGAACAGATCCACACTGTTTCCATTTCCACCTTTCAAATTCTTCGAACGTTTTAATCTTGTGCTACCTTTCGTCGTAGCCAATGAAGACAAATTCTGAAAAATAAGACATGTTTGGCTTTGGAAAGGGATCAATCCTTTCTGTGTCAATGTACTTTTACGGATTTTGGCATATGCAGACAAGTATAGCTGCTTCTTTCAAACCTATTTTGACTGAAAGGACGCAGTTTTGTGTTATGTTTGTAGTACTCCAATCGCATTACAGAACGACAACGGATCTATATTTCGCACTAGATTGAAAAAATTTATTTCCGATGCCATTAATTGCTTTACACGCACAAATTACTATTTGCAATTTCATTTTTCCACAAGGCCAACACGTTTTAAAAAGACACTTGCGGTTGGGCAGCTATAGTACTTGAATAGCCTAGAAAAATTCCGAAGTTCTTAGCAGATAAAATTCATCATCATAGGTACGTTAAGACTTCGAGGAAATTTCATTTTATAAAGCAACTTGGTACAAGGTGACACTCAGCCTCCAATTAAAACTTCCGTTTGCTGTAATCTAGAGTAGAATAGATCCCGCGATTAGCAGGTTTCCTATCTGCTCTTAATTTACAATTCTGCAGCAGAAGTTTCGTCTTCTTATCTCTGATAAACTGAAAGCGACCTTTCGCAGTTCCAGGAAAAGGATAGAGGTGATGTGTTTCGGTAAATATACTGAAGAATTACTTAGATTATTACACGAGTACGAACACTCATACGTACAATATGTGCCCCACAGAAGACGCTTGTTTTAATAACCTAACTGTGTACAAAAACCTACAGGGATCTGTAAATAACTACAGAACACATTATAGCAATAATACTGACACCATTTACATTTACTTCCTATAAGTCAACAGCTTATTAATTTTCAAAATACAAAGCGATACTACAAAACTACGTTTAATTGCATGCTTTGCAAGTGGGGACCTTACATCTGAAAATCTTTCGTTTCTATTCAGAAGTTGTGCCTACTTAAAATTTACTTATGTGTAGGGAAGTGTGTCATTACCGATAGTAAATAAACCTCGAAATCACGATTAAAACTATCTTACTGTACTTGTGGTGACTGTTCTTTCGTCCATGTGCGAAAGAACAGAGACCACATATATATCTAAGGAAAGGGCGGACAATGATTTCTTCTGTGAGGATGCACACCAGGCTCGAACTCCAATGGGAAATGGCGAAATACCGAGAGTAAAATCGATAATGGGCAAGGGGCAATACATGTATAAACGAATGTCCGTGCGAACAAGGCATGGAAGGCCCAACGGTACCGACCGACCGCCGTGTCATCCTCAGACTACAGGTGTAATTGAATGCGGATATGGTGGACTATGTGGTCATCACACCGCTCTCCCGGCCGTACGTCAGTTTACGAGATCGAAGCCGCTACTATTCAATCAAGTAGCTCCTATTTTGCCTCTCAAAAGCTGAGTGCACCCCACTTGCCAACGGCGCTCGGCAGAACGGCTGGGCACCCATCCATGTGCTAGCCGAGCCTGACAGTGCTTAACTTCGGTGATCTGACGGGAATCGGTGTTACCTCTTCGGCAAGGCCATTGGAAAGTACATGTATTGTGTGTGGGTAAGTTTGGAATATGGATCTGACGGGAGACGTGCGAGGGCTGCCCGTACAGTTGTCCTATCCGCTGTGTCCGGATGGCTAATTGGTCAGACCATGTATCTAGTGAGCAGGAGACCTTGGTTCGAATCTCAGTCTGCTACAAATTTTCAGGTTTCGCCATTGATTCAAATTAATGCCCACTCGCAGCCAATGTCCGTAATTCTGTAACTCCTTTGTATTTATCTACGATCTCTGCCCTTATTAATGACGATATACAATCCCCTAACCATGTTGTTCATATAGTTCGCTATTTAAGGTACCAAAGAACTGATTAACATTTTTACCTTTGAATTTTACGCTTTTGGAAAAGTAAATACCATACTGCCGATATAGACTGACTGACTGAATATGGTGTTTCATTCATTGCATGGAAAGTAACCGAATCACCCAGAAAATGTGGTTCGAACTTTGTAGAGATACGGACCATCGGCGGATGTGTAAATGATGAAATTTGCAGTTCTTGGAGGCAGGTAAAGTGGTCACCATAGTGCATTAGTCCTGTTATTGTTTAGCGTTTATATCAGACCTGGGAGGGTGTCTAAGGGGTGTGAACAGATTCAGATGCTGAGTAACCACACTGAAGGACACGAAAACGCCGCATACCCGTGAGAAAAATCATTATCACCACCAGAGTTTGAAAGTACCATCATTATGGGTCTCCATTTGGCCGGTTACACAAATCGTGAGATAATGAGATTGAGAGATACTCGAACGTGACAGTGGCCGGATGTATGACTGCATGGGAACGTGAGGGCAAGCAAACTCGCCGACAAGGTTCCGATCGACCGCGTCTGACAATCACAAGAGAGGATCGTCATATTGTGCACCATGGACATCTCAACCTCTTCACATTTGCACTTACCGTCCGAGAATAAGTAACGGCCTCCATTGGCAGGAGGCTAGCAGCAGAGGGGCTAAGCAATTACCGCCCAATGCATGGGCTGTCGTTAAAACAACAAGACAGCTGCGTTTAGAATAGCTCCGCGATCGGGAAGTATATATTGCTGAAGAATGGCGTCTCATTGTGGTCAGCGATGGATTACAGTTCTACACTACCCCCGAAGACCAGAGTCGGCTAGGTTTCGGAGAGGCTCAGTTGTATTACTGTTGGAATAAGCGTGGGTTCTAGGGCTCAGTCCGGAACCGCGCGACTGCTACGGTCGCAGGTTCGAATCCTGCCTCGGGCGTGGATGTGTGTGATGACCTTAGGTTAGTTAGGTTTAAGTAGTTCAAAGTTCTAGGGGACTGATGACCTAAGATGTTAAGTCCCATCCGGCCGCGGTGGTCTCGCGGTTCTAGGCGCGCAGTCCGGAACCGTGCGATTGCTACGGTCGCAGGTTCGAATCCTGCCTCGAGCATGGATGTGTGTGTTAGGTTTAAGTAGTTCTAAGTTCTAGGGGACTAATGGCCACAGCAGTGCTCAGAGCCATTTGAACCATTTTGTTAAGTCCCATAGTGCTCAGAGCCATTTGAACCATTTTTTTTTTTAATAAGCGTGGGGCGAGTTGTTGTGTGTGGCTTCACATCACGGCTGGTATACTAGAGAACACAGCTGCAACTTCCTGCTGCTTGTCCCTTTGGGCTGCTGATGACAGCTGGTTGGTCGATTACGGTTAACACACTGGAATTCTCCCGTCATTGTGGCATACAAAATGTAAAAAGAAAATTATCAATTTCTTCGAAATTAATTCGCTGGCTACGTATCCTTGTATCAGCTGTAGTAGGTACAGATCTGCTACTCAACAGTGATACACGGAGATTTGGGCCATGTCGGGTCACGAACCCGGATTTCCGGCTTATCGCCAGCTGCCACTTTAGCCATTGGTGATATCGTTGGGGTAACATCTGAGAGATTAGTAACTACAGCGAAGAACGCAGACGAGGTTAGAAATCCAATATATAAAATAATTTCCAGCAATTAGAGTGCCAGATACAGAAGAGAACTAATTTTCGGTTTGACACAATAAGAAATGTTATATCACAATGTTATATCAGAACACGTATAGTAGAAATAATTGAGCAGCTGTGTGTGTATTCGGCCGATACCATTGATTCGCATCAGTGGCAATTAACTCAGTCGAACGTGAGGGCTGTCAGTTTACGTGAGCAGTGGTACGTCAAAAAGTAATTGCAATTCGTTCTGTGTTTTTTTTCTGGCCTAATATGTTTGTTTTACGTGAACTACATACCGGTATCGCGGATATACTCTTGCAACCTGTAGCAGAATGCACGTTGCAAACGTCCAGGCGGTTTGGAGCTGCGTGTCTGAGAGGTTCTCGAACGCAGGCCTTTTGCTTATCTAGCAACGTCTCACCAATTGGACAACTGAGCACGGTTTTACTTTATTGGATTTGCAAACGATTCGCTGATACTTTTGCTGGATTAAAGACTAAAAGTCAGCTAGACACTTCCAGTCGTTGTGTGGGGTACGTGTCCTAGTCACTAAGATATCTGACACATATCTGTTTTCGAGTTCCGCTACACACTGTCAAATTGCTTGGCGAAGAACTTTTTCGACTTGACTCCGAAAGCTTCGTTACCATAATTGTTAAACAGAGATACTATGAATAGGTGTGGAACTTTGGATACCTACAAAAGGATTGTGACTCCTGAATAATGATGAATAATACAAACAATTAATTTCACAAGTTGCCTTATATCAGAGCTTAGTAGAAGAAGAAGAAAGTGCCAGCTGTATCTTAGATTTACCCGTTATATATTATTGATATTACAGCAAATCGAGTCGGTTGCTTATCTGTTAAAAATCGTTTTCCTTATTCTACTGTATTATACGTTATAGTAAACTATGCTCATTTTCTTAGTGAAAATAGGGTATAAGTGACTCTACTGTTTTGATTCTGTATTGAAGAACGGTTAAACTGTTACCTAATCTACAATCATCTTTTCCTCTTCTGCCTTGATGAGACTACATTTTTATTTATAGTCTATACAGACAAATGAAAATGTAGTTTATAAGATGCACTGATGACATTTCAGATCTTGAGTAGCACATGTTAATAACAGTTTCTTTATTTCTTGTATTAAAAGTATGCTGGGTTACAGAACTGGGAAAATGAGATTAGAGAACTGATGGCAAACGGTAGTGAGGAGCTGTGATGGGTCTGACGAAACCATTGAATCTATAACAGAAAATAAAAAAAGAAAGCAGACTGAAAGATCCAAATGATGTGCTCAGACCAAAAGATTGTTTCCTAGATGATATTTAGTTTTCTTTCCTTTCGTACATATTTTGTGCACAGAACTGTCATAATGGTTCCAAAACGAAATACAAGAAGCAGTACAGAACAACAAATAGTAACTAAATAAGACCATCAAAGCATTTAAGGTGTGTTGTTGTTGAAGGATGATGAAAATTAAGTTGCCTGATATGATATGAAATTAGCTGGTTCGCTATAAAATCTGCGAGGAGAGGAATATGTGGGAATGCTATGTAGAAGAAAGAGTAGGTTGATGGCACATGCGTTGCGACATCAGCAGAAGGTTCCACTATAATAGAGGAAGGAACAAACTGCAAAGGTACTAGGGCAAGACGGAAGTCCTAATGTTTTCAACAAGTAATAGAGGACGTGGCGTACACGTGCTACTTTGAGATGTACTTCCAAGTACTTCCAAGTACGCGTGATACGAGCAAGCTTTTTCTTTTTTTTTTTTTAGGAAGTTCCCATGGGACCAAACTGCTGAGGTCATTGGTCCCTAGGCTTACACACTACTCACTCTAACCTAAGAACAACACACACACCCATGCCAGAGAGAGAACTCGGACCTCCGACAGGGGGAGTCTCGCGAACCGTGCAAGGTGCCCCAGACCGCAATGCTACCCCGCGCGGCGAGGCTTTTATAGTTTATTTTAATCCTGAGCGGCATGTCAGGTAATGAAATGCGGACACTTGGACGCAATATGGGTAGACAGTATATGACAGGTCTAGTCCACTTCATGGCGCAGTTACGACCGTATAGAAAACATCAGATATTAAACTACGCGAAGTGTCTGCGGGAAGACTGTTAGACGTCGAGAAAAATCACTTAACACTTTGAAGTTGGTACATTTTAATACACAAATTATGTCATTTTTAATTAAAAATGAAACTCCTAATACATAATTAATTTAATAAAATAAATTATACCAGCTGTGTCGCACCTGTGTCCCACCCAATTTAAACATGGATGTACGACAATTATGACAGTATCAGTGCCTATACAGCTAATACCCTGTATACATTGTATGACGTTGGCGAGAAGACAGCATGAGGAAGCATATGTTTTAAAAACTTTGGTTGTTACTTATTTGTGTCCTATACCACTGTTAAAAATTTTGGCTCTCCCTGTTACGTATGCAGGTGGAAAATGTTTTAATTGTGGTTTTAATGTTTTGACTAGAGCGATGTCGGTCAAATTTCCTTTTAACCATATGTAAGGTAACAGTTTCTTCTGAAGAAGGCGCCCCTAGCTGGCGTTGAAAACTAATTAAAGAATTTTAAATTCTATTTGCAACCGGTCGGCTGGTAATTTGTGACACTGTAATTAATTACGGTCGCTGATCACAGCCATATTCAAAACATTATGTTTGAAAAACATCCACAAGACTTCTATTCAAAGTTTTGGTCGGGTGCAGAGCATCAGATGTAATTAGCAACCACTGACACTAGCATTCGGACTGTCTAGAAACGACCGTAATGAGTACCGAAGATCAGACTTGACGAGAGGCCAGTTGCATTTCTGACTTATTGATCGAGTGCCTTTTCGGCAAGAAATATCAGGATCCATTCGAAAAATACGACTGCTCCGCTTTCCGGGTAGTGCTGGAATATTGATGCTGAACTGCAAGCCTAGAGTGTCGAGCAGGCAGACGGAGCAAGACGAGTGGCGTGGGATTGCCCTGCGAACCGGACCTCCATTCCTGTCGCAAACTCATACTGGCTGCCAGCGCGGGTCAGACAATCCCATCTACCGCGCCGCGTCGCGCCGGCCCGGAACGCTGCTGTCATAAGGCTGTGTCTGCCCTGCCCCAGACGTGGTCTGCACCGCTATACCGCCTCACACTGGCCTCTAGCTGATATGGGATTCAACTCTGCACGGCTATATGGCTTCTGTCCGCGAATGCCTAACATGGACCAGCTTCTCGGGGACTCAACGCTGCACTGCACCCGGCACAGGAAATGCGATGTAAAACGTAAGGCAAAAATTGTACACCTTGCTCCTTTAACAATTCTGTCTGGCAGTGAAGTAGCCCATGCTTCAATACCTGGACTACGTATTGGTCTAGTACATATATGACAGTAGGTGAAATGTGCAAGGTATATATACCGGGTGATCAAAAATTCAGTATAAATTTGGACTATCAGACCAATTGTGTGATTGGATTGAAGAGTTCATAGATAAAAGAACGCAGCATGTAATTCTCAACAGAGAGAATATTTCGTAGCAGAGTGAGTGTGGCAAGAACTGTGTGGTGAAATTATGAAATCAAAGTAAAGGAGCTCAAGGGTATAATGGAGAATGTTTTTCAAATTATGTTTTAAGCATGGCAGGGCAATGTGACTGGAGAAGCGAGCACATATCAGTGCAGAGTACATACCATGTAAAAGAATGTTGATAAATGAAAACGAGTGGTGTGTAACAAAAATAATTGGAAGTTTTTTATTATTAAAGTAGAACCTATTGTCAATTAGGGTGTTACAAGATACTTTACGCTGCATCATATTCAACTCGCCACAAAGTAAGATCATGCCAGTTGTCTTTTTAGTTATGTACGTAGCTTACCAGTATCGTAGTTTCAGCACTTTGAACATGATTGTTTCTGTTAACGGAACTATGAAAATGGTGAGTGATGCTAGCTACCCCAATTCATCAACCTTCAGCATAGTCCAATTCTTTCACCATTAATACAGAGTGAACAATGAGTGACATAAAGTTATTTCAAATGAGAGAAAAGAAATTACATTTTCAGTTTTGGAGCTACTAACTTCACGGTTAGTGAAACTAGAAGCAGTAATGCTTAATGTTCTTCGTGCATTGTAGTGCTTCTGCTGCATCCGATCGGTACCCAAGTAAAGACAGTGCATCCAAAACTAACTTTAAATATAGATAGAGTAAAGTGTATATGCTATTTTTACTAAAGTGATTTCTGCAACTTTTATTGTGCGCTTGCAAATATTTTATGTGTTGTTGTCTTTCACAACATTAGCATTGAAAAATTATTTGTTGTTAGGTAGTGCAGTCATTACGAAGTTCCTGAGATAACATTTATTGAGGGACAGTGATTAATCGTGGATATTTTGTTCTCCAAACTTGAGAACAGAGGGCATTACAGTGGCTGACTTCTTTCAGTACATAATGTGTGACGTGTTGGTAATAAGTAAATATTATGGTTTCCTGCTAACTAAAAGTAATGCCTTTGTAAATAAATTAAAATCATTTTATCATAATTCTTCGGAATCGATGCATTTCCGACTATATAAGGAGCAGTATGTGACACCGGTCATTAAAATCACTTATCCCAAAGAATATACACTCGTTATATTCGTCTACCCCGTGGTAGTACTTGTATAGCGTGTCTTAAGGCGTCAGCAATAAACTACTTGGTATTAGACGAAACCATAGAGATTGAAAACTGTAGGGGAAGACAGACATTGGAAATAAATCCAGCAAATATTTGAGAAAGTAGGGTGCAAGTGCTACTCTGACGCAATGAGACTGGCGAAGAAGAAGAATTCGTGATGGGCAGCAGACTGGAGAAAAACGAAAAGATTACTCAATCAGTACTGCAAACCAAGGAGTAATTTGGAAAGGGATATAATGTACGAAGAGAAGAATTAAAACTCTTCAGGTTTACTGATAACATCGAAGTTCTATCAGAGTATAGGACGTGCAAGATCCGTTCAATGGAAAAAAAATTATAAATTGAACATCAACAAAAGTATGGTATTGATAATAAAATTTAGAACAATTAATTTAGGCGATGCTGAGGGGATTAAGTTATAAAATTAGGCGCTGATAGTAGTAGATGTGTTTTCTCTGTGGGCAGAAAAATACTGACGATGGACGACGAAGACTGACAATAGCACGAAAATCGTCTTACAACTACATGGAACATGTCTTTAATTATAAAACGGATAGAAATACATACAATACCGATATACAGTGTCCCGTCCGTATAACCACAGACATTGTACACATCGTTGATATTATAAATACGTGGACTACTAATGAAAATGAATATGGATAGAAGTACATACAAACCAAAATGGACACAGAGTAGTACTCTTCACACATCGTTGGACTGCATCGGCGTTGACAGGATTACCCTATCATCGACATGTATGGATGTCTGAAAGACATTGTAATGTGAAGATTGAAACACGTATAAATACAGACACGGATGTAGCCATACCTCAACTAGCTAAAATGACGGTAAGATATTCGTCTTTCGTTGTGCAGGAATCACGAAATGTGCAGACGTAAGGCTTGTGGACTCCGTGACAAATTGAAGTCTTGGTCGGCTCCGGACACATGCGCTTGTAGCTGTAGAGACTAAAAAGATCAATCACTCGCTATAATCGGGAAGTCCGGGTTCGAGTAACCGGTCCGGCACAAATTTTCATTTGTCACAAACAGCTGACATGCACACAGATCTGCAAAATACTAATCCGTTTGGTGGCAGTAATCGTAAAAATGTAACTTAACTACCGTAAGGACGATCAAAAAGTTTGCGTTCGAAAGCCCCACTAACTCCCTGCCTATATGTCGGTCGCGCACGGTTCCATATACGCTGCTGCAGCGCATTCATGCGAAATCATTTTGATCGTCGCCTACATAAACTGTTAACGCCACACGTCGATAGAAAAGTATTACATTAGAAAAGTATTAGAAAAGTATTTCATTAATTTTAGATAGACTTTTGATAACAATACATCTAAAATGTTTTTATCTTAACTGTTATTCAGTTATATTATTTATTAGTAATGGTAAATGATGCTGTGACAATGTCACCAGGAATAAAGGAGTAAGGGACAGAATCTTTAAAATCATGGTAAATAATTTTATACAATCATGTGTGGAATAATTTTAGATCCATTGTAGGCTTGGGATGTACTAATTTTCTTCCCTATGCTGCCAGAAATACCGATAACGGATATGAAAAAAATTCTCACTTTGTGTGTAACACTGTATGCAAACAGGCGCACCGGCGCTATTGGGAGCGGCATGTAGAGTAACAAGCACACGCAAAGGGACATAACGCTAGCCTGGGCGTGTCGGATCACACAGGTAGCCACCGCAAGAGGCAGCTTTGCCTCGTTCCGGTAATTAGGTGGTTCGCTAACACACGCGAGTACCTAGCTGCTCAAAACAATGCAGTCCTCCACCGACAACGTCCGCCACAGCTCCGGTACCTGTTACACTCTGGTGACAGCAGCCGGTTTAGTCACTTCATCGTCTTAAACTAAACTCAGAGATGCTGATGATGGTACTGATTATCACTTATAAAGGTGGGATGCAATTTAATTTCACGTCGATGTCGAGTTCGTTAAAGACAGACTTCATTCAGTCATCTATCAGAAGCTCATTCGGGGCCCCAGCAAGTAAGTAGAGAGGTCGATGTGGTGACCACTGACGTCAACGGCACTTCCGTACCATGTTCTGCTACACATGGTACTTGGTCGTCCATCACACGCACCGGTAGGAATGTCTTGCATGCCACAGGGTTCTTGAAAATCAAGGATTTCATGTATCCCGCAGGTAATAGTGTAGCTGGTTCAAGTTAGGCGAACGTGATGGCCACTCATTGGTCGAGACGATCCTGCACCGTGAGTGGAAAAGTGAAGCACATGTTTGCCCATGTGCAGTAGAACATCTTCCAAGAGCCCAAGCAGTATGCCTTCAAGAAATCCCGTGAGATGCGGAACTGACGTCCATCCAGGCATCCAGGAACCCTGCCAAAATATTCAGACCTTACCTATCCTGAAACCCATGATGTCGAGCAGCATGCCGGTTTTCATCGGTCCTCACAGACAGGCTGACAATTATTGAACCATATGAAAGAAAGGTAAATTAGTTACAAAGTACGGTGTGCACACACTTTATTCAACACGTATACGTCACTAAAGATAGTCTGATTTACGTTATGACATGTTCGAGATGCCTGTCGCCATTGGCGATGATGTAAAGCAGACGAATAGCGAAATTCTGCATGACCCATTGACGTGTCGGATCAGCGATGCTGTAGATGACCACCTGAATGGCTTTTTTTAGCTCATCAACAGTTTTGAAGTTACTGCTGTACACCTCGTCTTTTATGTACCACCGCAAAAATGAATCGAATGTGTTCAGCTCCTGAGAATATGGTTGCTGATTGAAGTCCATGCTAGTGGCCTCTGGGTACCCCAGGAGCCAGAATGCGGTCCGCAAATTGGACATCTAAGACTGTCCTGCTTCGATGGTGTTGAGCTCCGTTTGCATGGACAACATCTTGGCGAAATCAATGTCAGTTTGGATAACGGGTATGAAATCATCTTCCAAAACCTAGACGTAGTGTTTTGTAGTCACCGTACCGTCAAGGAATATCGCACTGATTATTCCGTGACTGGACATTGCACCCTACACAGCCCTAAACAGTCAATCGTTGAGATTTCTCGATAGCGAAATGCGGATTCTCAGTGCCCCCAAATGCGTCAATTTTGCTTATTGATGAACACGTACTAATGAAAGTGGGCTTGACGAACTAAACAAATCATGCATGCGCGTACTAATTCCCATCATGCCACGCTGCCAACCATGCAATTTGAACATCCTAACCGCAGACCGTTAACAAGGTAGGACGATTTTATTTCATATACTTCAATAATCATAACCCTGTATCTGCTGTCGAAATTGAGGACACTTCCCCTGGTGAACTTAGCTTCAACTGTGAAAATTGTCCTCCGTGACAAATCGGGCCTGTCCACACAACAGTGTAAGAACAACCTGCAAAAGTTCACTCGTGACGCAAAATACTGTGGCTGGAATGCCTGTACCCTCCCAGTGGTGCGGGTGTAGCTATTGCCCACGCAAAATACGCCAGACAGTTCTGTGATCCACATTCAGTCTACGTGCTGCGTTTCTGGTACTCGCCTGGTGTTCTCTCCCTGCATATGGGCAGGGAAGTAGGCAAAAGATTGTTGGATGTTGCTTACGAAGACAGTGTACAGGAGCTCGAGCGGTCAGGACTTGTGAGTGGGCATTCAGAGCTGCCGTTAAATGACAGAACAGGAAACTAGGTAAATTAATCAGTGAACGATATACGAAGTGCGCACCTATTGTTGAAAGTTACCTGGTTTAGGCCAGCCTAGGACGTCGAACTACTATTTGAAATGGGCAAGGTTCATGTCAACTTATGTTGGTGGCCGATCATGGAACGCAGAGGCAGAGGCTCCGTTCTGAAAAGCAGGCAACTTGTGCTGAAGTTGCTCTGGGAGCAAACTTCGAAAGATCTGACTGGGTACATTCCTCTGCATTGAGTACAGCCTCTTCAAACTCGGCTGTACGTCGCCACCGAGCTCTACAGTCGGCCATGAATATACTCGTCTCTTAGGCCCACTGGTATACCGTAGCACACAGGCAGTGGAAAGGTAACTCCACGCGGCTCCGCGGCTCCGCAGCCCTCGCATTGCACCAAGCTTTGCCGTACCTTTGCATCATGACGGCGTGTTTCACAAATGTATAGTTCACCATGGTCAGCAGCAAGACATTAAAATGAAATGTACGCGCAGCTAGCATTCTGTTATGTATTGAATGAATTCTACTGCACAGTAGCACATTATGAACAGCGGCCACAATAACAACAGCAGAATACACGACCACAAACCTCTCTGAGCGGATGCAGTAGTACAGTATGAACCACGAAAGCAAGCGCAAGAACAGATGCTAACCTCTGTAGGCTGATCACAAACCGAACTGAATTACATCAAACTAAACCCGTAGTGTGAACGGTGAACGGTGAATGACGTACGTAAATTCCCAGTTACATGTGCCAAAAATGCAGGAGATTTGAGCGTTTGTTGTGGTATTTGGCATATAGCGGAAAGGGCGTTTAGTTTCCATACCGGTTCCCACTAAAAGCGATCAACGTCTGTAAAGAGAACTTAAGTATTCCATAATCTTGGGAGTAAATGCGTGTGTGTCGGAGACATGAGAGTTAATGTGAGAGCATTTGTCAAAGATAAAACTTTATTAATCTAAAAATAAAACATATTAGGGGCCACCGGAATATCCTAAATACTTACAAATTATGTATCTAGTTACTATAATGGGTAACTTGTGTTGGAATACCAGGCATCGTAGTCTCAGAACAATAATTTCAGTGGGAGCGAAGACATGATATGAGTTGATTTCCATGGTCTCTCAAGTTGGAAATTTTTGATTCGATTGATTAGGTAGTCTGACAGTTATGCTTTCATGGCTGCCTTGATCACTGAGTCAAAGTATGATGAGGGCGACTCTTGACTCTTACGGAATAATACAGTATTTAGCTGTTAAAGATTTCTTGGGTTGTAGAAGGTGTCGAAGGGCCCGACAGGAGTGGACATGTCAAGTGACTTTATGAACTCGCAGAATTTTAAGTGACCGCAACGAGACAGCATGCTAACGCTGTGCATCATGACCTCTAACCTTGATAATGGCTCCAATATGAAGAGGAAGAGAGTACACACGTTGATCAAGACATGCCACCTGCCGCGTAAGAAACTTAGTGATGATTACAATGCGTAAAGCTGCTGAAGTGAGAGGTTGCTGATGCCTCTTTTTCCAAAAGCCACTAACATTTTCATGGGATTGAGACCATATTATTGTGTGGATAAGTCGAGGTGCGATCGGTCCCCGTGTGTTTGTCGAACCAGAAACGTATGCTCTGTGAAAATGGATGTGGTCATCTTGAAAGTTTGGGGTGTTCAAAGTATATTCTTGGCGAAGATGTAGGAGGGAGTGCAACGCTTGGTTACGGACAAGGTTGAATTAAACGTCGTGGCTAATGCTCGAGGTAACCTCCTTGAGTGGCCCAAGTCGCACAGAACCGTTAAATATACTGGAAGTTAGCGCCTCATTGGTAGTAGAGTAGCATTAGATGCCCCTCTAAAGCCGTCGGTACACAAATCGTGCTTTCAAACGTCAACTTTGAGAGTGCCGAGATCGGAGTGCTGCTGAACGCTCAGTAACGATGCGATTTGTGCACACGGTACGTGTGCCTCAATGTGGCATACAGGATCACGCCACGCTTCAGCGTCAGTTGTCGGCTGTGTGTGGTATGCAGATCACATTGTTTAGGAAGTGGACTGGTGTAAAATTCCTAGGTTAGCTCTATTAAAACGCAGAATCCCTCCCATGTTAGTCATGTTTTTCTGTATGTAGTATACATAAATAAAACTTCAATACCCAAGAACTTGCTATAAGGCAATAAGGGAACTACCATGTCCCGTCAATAAGAACATCTGCTTATAAAAGTTTCATTAAAAATAGTTTGATACAAATTTGTAATAGTTCACCAAATAAGATGAAACCTATTCCATGGTTCTCAATTTTTGGTAAAACGCTAATGTCGTTCTTACAGTATCACTGTTCCTGTTCAGTAACAGAATCGTTACAACATGTGAAACACAAAACCTGAAACAGGAAGGATCAAAAGTCTAACTACTAGTAGTCCAAGATGTGTTACAGATAGCTCACTCCTCAGAAAGAGCATACTTACATTTACATAAGACCGAATATTACAGAATACACTACTGATAAACTACTAAGAAAATATCACAACCTCATGCTGAGAAAATACACCGCTGCTTATTTAAAAAGCAACTCGGTTTCGTAACGTTAGTTATATCAGCAGATGCAGTCAGTCCCAACATGATATAGGAGTACAATTGATACTTTGTCCGAATCCCTACAATTTCACTTCATTCTAAAAACCTGTCGTAGCCCATGACAGACTAATAAGCAGAGTGGAGTACAGGTCAGCCACCCCCCTCCCACCCCTTCTACATTAGTCTTCCGTGGGCTGTGGGCTGCGATAGGGTTTTTAGACTGTACTGAAATTCTAGGATTTGGGGAAGAGTTTAAAATAATATACTTGTAATAAAGTAACCATACAGGTGCAGTGGTTTTTTACGCAACATGATGATTTTTAGCTATGAAGCTCCGCTGAATGAACTGTTGTTTACCACAAACTATTAGAAAACGCGAAGGTTAGTAAAAAAAAGTGTCGATCCAGTTAGCCCTGAAGCAGCAACACATCATGAATTACCATACAATTCTGAGTCTCGTCGTCTATTGTAACTTTTAAGCGTATATATTTTATCAACTAATGTTTAACTGTGACAAATGGTATCAAAAACAATGCTCTTTTGATGGATCCCAATTGTGCAGTTACCTTGAAACTGCATAGATTTATAATGCGCAAGTTACAATAACCCTTTAACCACCAATATGACCTTTCCCATCACTTATTACAACAAATAGTACAATTAACAAAGGGTTTCGAGGGATAATCAGTTTGTTAGGATTGCTGGTGCGTAGATACGGCACATCTATTTATGGGCTTCAACTAAACAGAGACGACTGGGATCAGACGAGCTGGCGGTCTTCCATCACACTGGTCTACGTCATAATGCACGTTCAGAATATCTGACGTGTAGTTATTGCTCTGCACATTCGAAAATACTCCCCAACGAGCTTTTGCCACACTTTGACATCAGAAACTCGGTGCGCTCAACGTTAACGCTTCAGTGGTCGATCTGTGTGCCGACGGCTTCAGTAAAGGCCTCTTGCGAGCTACTCGATGGCGGCAAGATTAGACTTGAACGTCCAGTCGACAGCTCCGTCATTAGAGATGGTGCACTTGCTGCGAATACGAAAGGACTGGGAAGGAAATCGGTAGTATCCTTTTCGAAGGAACCATCTCCGCATTTGCCTGGGGCCATTAAGGGAGGTAAGGGAAAGCCTAAATCTGGATGCCAGGACAGGGATTTGAACCGTATTCCTTCCGAGTGCGAGTCCAATCCTCGGTTGGTGTGAACTGCTCGACTCCACATATACACCACTGGCCATTAAAATTCCTACACCAAGAAGAAACGCAGATGATAAACGGGTATTCATTGGACAAATATATTATACTAGAACTGACATGTATTACATTTTCAAGCAATTTGACTGCACAGATCCTGAGAAATCAGTACCCAGAACAACCAGCTCTGGCAGAAATAACGGCCATAATACGCCCGGGCATTGAGTCAAACAGAGTTTGGATGGCGTGTACAGGTGCAGCTGCCCATGCAGCTTCAACGTGATACCACAGTTCATCAAGAGTAATGACTGGCGTATTGTGGCGAACCAGTTGCTCGGCCACCATTGATCAGACGTTTTCAATTGGTCAGAGATCTGGAGAATGCGCTGGGCATGGCAGCAGTCGAACATTTTCTGTATCCAGAAAGACCCGTACAGGACCTGCAACATGCGGTCGTGTATTATCCTGCTGAAATGTAGGCTCTCGCAGGGATCGAATGAAGGGTGGAGCCACACATCTGAAATGTAACGTCTACTGTTCAAAGTGCCGTCAATGCCAACAAGAGGTGACCGAGACGTGTAACCAATGGTACCCCATACCATCACGCCGGGTGATATGCCAGTATGACGATGACGAATACACGCTTCCTATGTGCGTTCACTACGATGTCGCCAAACACTGATGCGACCATCATGATGCTGTAAACAGAACCTGGATTCATCCGAAAAAATGACGTTGTGCCATTCGTGCTCCCAGGTTCGTCGTTCGGTACACCATTGCAGGCGCTTGTGTCTCTGATGCAGCGTCAAGGATAACCGCAGCCAAGGTCTCCGAGCTGATAGTCCATGCTGCTGCAAACGGCGTCGAACGTTTCGTGCAGATGGTTGTTGTCTTGCAAACGTCCCCATCTGTTGACTCAGGGATCGAGACATGGCTGCACGATCTGTTGCAGCCATGCGGATAACATGCCTGTCATCTCGACTGCTAGTGATACGAGGCCGTTGGGATTCAGCACGGCGTTCCGTATTGCCCTCTTGAATCCACCGCTTCCATATTCTGCTAACAGTCACTGGATCTCGACCAACGCGAGCAGCAGTGTCGCGAAACGGTAAACCGCAATCGCGATAGGCTACAATCCCACCATTATCAGAGTCGGAAACGTGATGGTACGCATTTCTTCTCCTTACACGAGGCATCACAACGTTTCACCAGGCAACGCCGGTCAACAGCTGTTTGTGTATGAGAGATCGGTTGTAAACTTTCCTGTGTCAGCACGTTGTAGGTGTCGCCACCGGCACCAACCTTGTGTCTTCCTGTCTTCCTGTCGGTTAACTTTCACGTCATTTCTCTCTGCAACATTCCTGCCCGGATGAAAGGTAGTATGCATCTGCATTGAGTGACAGTTGCAATTCCTGGTGGATTCGAAACTGAAGGTCATTCACAAGATTTGAGACGCCTCTCTGATTCCTGTTGATTACGTTCCTTTTACAAACACTTTTCTGGACCAGTGTTAAATGGCTGCGAGTTGTGCACAATAACTTGTAGACACGATGAACAGGTGTCATTGGTACACCAACAATCTGGAGAATTCATTAATTGTTTCTTTATGGACACATTCGAACACGTGAGCTCCATTCTGCAATTTTGTCAAGTTGCCTCCTTGATCATTCTTATTGTCCTGATACATACAGCCGAGTGACGTTTCTACACCGCTTACAGCGATTGAAAGCTACAATTATGCTCTTTTGGGAGACTCACTGACATTATGTCCAGTCATGGTCGTTACGGGTTATTAGTTGTAAACATCCATTTACTTGCGTTTAGAACTGGCCTGTTCAGGAAACAGCTAGGCGAGCACAAGCGTTCACTCTAGCTCGCCGCCTGAGTAATGAGCATTAGCTTAAAATATGGCCGTCAGATATTATGTAGCACAGGGAAACTGCAGACCGTGCGCTCTCTTCAGAGGAAAGCAATATGTTGAGTTCCCGTAGTTTCAATCGCAAGGGTATATACTTAACGGCGCAGTGCTCATAGTGGAGAGTAGTTATTTTAAAGTGGAAAAGTGGATGAGAAGCAGTATTATGCCGTTTTAAGAACTCCAAAGTGGAGGTCACGCACACCAGTATCAATTTGTACGCTATATCTTACACAAAATTTTTGATCAAATGAACATCCACCTCTGAGGAATACATTTATAGAATATAATGGGGAAAACGTACATAATTCCACGTTTGCCGAACATCTATGGCTCTTACAGCATACGCCACGTGAACTGGACGACGTAGAGCTGCTTCATGAAGCGAATAAAGGTTACAAACTAGACTTGCTCGAAGAATTAGAGATTTTCAAGCATCTGTCTCTAAAAGATGTTCTTAATGAACAGGTGCAGCTTCGAAACAAAAACTTTTTAGACAGTTTCAAACCCCTCCTTGCCTTAAAGTAATATAGTCTGGCTGACTAGAAGTTAATTTTTTTGCTTGTTGATGTCGGTGAAATGCGCTTTTCCTGTCTTGTTGGGATTTTACGTATTTTTGATGTTTGATGGTTGTGATTTTCGATGTGTATGTGTGGTTAATTGACTAGTATGTTTTTATTCACAACGACAGATGGTTTCGTTTTATTATAACATTTTGGTTGTTTTCGCTATTATGTATTTCACCGCTTACGTTACGCGACATTCTCGCACATTACACTAGTGCCCTCTCTCGTTAGATGTTACATAGCGCAAGCTTTATCTGTTTGACACTAGGACACAGGTAAATTTGGTTCTATATTTTCTATTTTACATAAATGTTTTTAAATGGCCTGATACGTTTTATTTATTATGATGAAAGTTTGAATTAACACAACTTTTAATAATTTTTGATGCGCTTATGTATGTATTCATGGATTTTAATATGCGCGAGTGTCTGGCACATACAAGTGCCCTCTCTCGGCGAAACCATCTGCTCTAGTGCTTTCACACTCTTGTCTTGATAGTTCACAGGCGAAGTAATGGTGCTAAACTGTTCGCTTTGACCCTGTGCCCTTAGTCATGTTGTACTAATGGACAAGATGTCTCAATTATTGACGACGCCTTTGGCACAATTGTTTTATTAATCTCCATTACATGATGTAATTTCAGTAAGTAATTAAAGATTTTGTGCCGGTATTACTTTGGTAATTTCACTGTTACTTAAGCTTTTATTTCTCACTTCCGATGCCCCACAACGGCCTATAATTTTTAAGAACTCGGTCATGGCAGCGATTCCGGCCACCCAACAACAAGCGGCACCTCTCCTTGTGGAAACAATCGCCTTTCGACCACAACCGGCACCCAGAGTGACTCTACGACAGACAAGACAACAGCGCTCGTACTCCGAAGCAATGCATGCCCATCCGCCGACTCCAACACCAGCGGAGACGTCATCTGCCTGGTCGACCACCTTTACACCAGCGTTAACAGATATTCTTCAACTACTCACCGCCCTCCAGCAGAAGCTGACGTCTATCCTCTCGCTTGTAGAAAGCGTACTGACAGCTTTTCAAACACCCTAAATTGATAGACGGCATCACACGAGGAATCTTAACTTCTGCATTTGGAATGCCAACGGCCTGAAACTGAAGAAAATAGAATTCACGGACTTCTTACATCGCCACAAGATAGACGTAGCATTTGTCTCCGAAACACGTCTCCGCGAGTCAACCGACCTCCGCTTGAGGAACATGCACATCTACCGGACGGACAGACGGGACCAACGGGGTGAAGGGACCGCAGTTCTGATCAAAAAATGTATTCGTCACCACCAAGAACGTTTACCCCAACTCCAGACTTTAGAGGCCACGGCAGTAACAATCCACACGACGTTCGGAAACATTACCTGTATTGCGGCTTACCTTAGCCCAAAGAAGCCTCTCCACCCAGAAGATCTTTACTCCGTTAGAGAGGGTTACGACAAGATCCTCCTTGGAGGGGATCTTAATAGTAAACATGTTGCCTTGAATTCCCGTAAGACTAACCCAAAAGGACATATGTTGTTTGCACTGGCTGAGAATTTACATGTTTCCGTCCATGGACCACGGGAACCGACGAGGATACCTTACGTCCAGACACAAGACGCTGATGTTCTAGACATCGCCATAATCAAGAACATCAACCCGAATCTCCATCTACGGACGCTGGATGATCTTTCGTCGGACCACAGACCGGTGTTAGGACTCATAGAGAGGGCTACTTTGCAACTCCCACTGCCGACTACAAGAATACGACTGGCAGCAGTTCCAAGCGTACCTCAACAACAATGTGCGACCAACCCAGGTTGCTACTACCAGAGAAGCGATTGATGCGGCAGTCGCAGTACTCACGAAGAAGATTACCAGTGCGAAACAACGAGCACTCACGGAGCACCTGCAACCAGAAGTCAATTATGGCGAGTTTCCACCACCACTGCAGGAGCTTAAGACAAGGCGCAATCGCTGTCGGAAACGATGGGTCCGTTACCGCCATCCGGACGATAGACGGGAAACTCACAGACTAACCCGAGAACTCGGGCGGAAGGTTCAGGACTGGAAGCAACACACGTGGGAACTCAAACTGGACAACTTTCTATTACGCACCAAAGATGAATGGCGAATAGTTAAAAGTCTTAGACAGCAACAGCCCCCCAAAAGGGCAATTCGAGGACCCCATGGCCTCTTGTACGACTCACTGGCGCAGGCGGAGCTGTATGCGGATACATACCAACAACAGATGACTACGCCCCCCACGGAGGACGGAGATGATGCACTCCACCGTGCAGAGGAGGACACAGCGGCGGAATGGGAAGCTATTTGGGACGCCCCGACTAACACTATGCCCCGGCTGACAACGCCGGAGGAAATTCGGAGGATTGTCAAGTACAGCAAACACCTCACCTGGAGCAGATAGAATCAGCAATACGGAATTGAAACACCTCCCGAGAAAGCCCGTTGTGCTTCTCACCCGGATAGTGAACAGCTGCCTCAGGACTGGATACTTCCCAGAGGCATGGAAGATTGCCAGAATAGTGCCAATACCAAAACCGGGCAAGGATCTCTCACACCCTGACAGCTACAGACCCATAAGTTTACTGTCGACGCTGGGAAAGGTACTGGAACGTGTCCTACTAAAACGCATGCTGGACATCCTTGTGGCACACAACATCATCCGACCGGAGCAGTTTGGCTTCCAGGCGAAGCTATCGACTCAGTTACAATTACTGCGCATCACGGAATCTATCCAAGACAATTTCAACAAGAAACGACATACTATTGGAGTCTTTCTCGATATAGAGAAGGCTTACGATAAAGTATGGCGACGCAACTTGATCGTCAAGCTCCGACGTACCACTCCCCTACCAGACTGCTATTTAAAACTTCTTGACAATTTTCTTCAGGATCGCAGATTATATGTTCGCATTGATGACAAGAATTCAACAACACGGCCTGTCCTTGAAGGACTTCCACAAGGATCGGTCATCTCTCCACTGCTGTTTAATTTATATATTAACGACCTCCCGACGGTGCCACATGTTACTGCCAGTTTCTATGCCGACGACACAGCGCTCCTGACTGCAGGCACCAGAATGGACCACCTCGTCACACGGATGCAGCGCCAACTAGATTTAGTGGACCACTGGACCCACATGAACAAAATAACGGTCAATGCGGAAAAAACCAAAGTTATTGTCTTCACACGTCGGAGACCCATCGTCAATGACCGCCTGCGGATATCAGACCAGCCACTCCCCTGGGCAACAACTGTAAAATACCTGGGAGTGCATCTAGACGCCAAACTGTTGTATAGTCATCACTTTATGGAGAAGAAGACGTCTGGCCTCAAAATGCTGGGAGCTCTCCTCCCCTTTCTGAAGAGCTCATACCTCAGCCAACGCACGAAACTCCAGTTGTACCATGCCACAGTCGAACCATCTATTTTGTATTGATCGACCTCTTGGGGTACTACGTGTGCCACTAAGTATAAGAAGTTACAGGTTGTACAAAGCAGATGTCTACGATGGATCACAGGTGCCCAATGGTGGATCCGAAATGATGACATTCATCGAGCCTTAAGCGAATCTTACCTCTCAGACAAAGTCAAGGAGAAGGCACGAACTTTATTTCGGAAGTTGGACATGATACGTGACAGTACACCACAACTCACCACAGTAGGTGCGGTAGAACCCTTACGCAACCACAAATATAAAGTACCGAAGGCGATAGTATTTGAGCCTCCGTAAATGATATCCCTACGGAATTCTCCATAATTTAAGGACATATCGTCCTTTAGCACTTCTACACACATGTTTTCAAACACACACCAAAAGCAGCGAGTTAAAGGACCCTTCTGTGTGCCCAAACTAAAGCTGAAAGAAGAATAAATAAATAAAGAGAAAATTTTTACCCCTTGATCAGACTTCAGCACCACCACAAAAAAAAAAGAAAAAAAAATCCGATGCTATAGCTTTTCTAATGAAAGTGTCTTCCTGTTCAGAATTTTGTACTTCTGATGAAGGTATATTTATATGTACCGAAACCTTGGTCAAGAAATTTTAATAAATTTTTATCCTGTAACTGTTTTTGGCTGTCATCCTTTATCGTGAAGAATTTATAGAATAAAATTCCGCTTCAGTTGGCAGTAACGTTTTAATTTAATTCCAGGCCAGTTTAGAAGCATAAAGTTTCATCTTCAGCTGTCTATTAGGACATTACACGATTCCGTGTCATGCTCACCAGGCGGACTCTGCGGTTGATGCTTCTACGCTATCGTCCATTTGTTTGTTGTTGGTGTACCCCACATGACTAACTGGCTCGACCACCACATATTTTTATGTTCCTATGATTATTTGGTGGCACCTGAAGATGAAGCTTTGTGCTCCGGAACCGGTCATGGAGTAAATTGGTAACTGACTGGTAACTGAAAGGGATTTTCATTCTTAAATATAAAATACAGGACAGCAGTGTGACACGAAGATGTGTGATAAGTTTCGCAGTAAAATAAGTGGTATACATAACTTTTTAAACATAAAAACGCATGGTGTCACAAGTTCGCAGCTACGACCCATCTCGGTCGCTATCTAGCGCTATCCCCACGAACGCATTTACCCGAATTACATCACCTGTGGGTAAATGCGACATACCTCTAGAAACCTAGTAACGGACTGTAGGATCCCTGATATGCAAAATCGGTGAGGTATTTCATTCCAAAGATGAACACATTAGCTATTAAGCGCGTGGTCGTAACGTGTAGGCTCATCAGTGTGTTTTAAAACTGACGTTGTAAAATAAGATCAGATCATATTCAATATTTACATTGCCTGTGATTGGTTCTCACGGGTTGTGGATACCTAGGGCATATCGCTCGACAGCATACAATTGTTGTTCTTGCAGCACACCTATGACGTTTGTGTAAAAGTAAGATTTTTCGGCGTATGCTCATAAATGCAGATGTAGACGGCTTTACGACCGGGGAATGGCTGCGGGCGAGGGATGCATCTGAGACACGACCTCGGCTCTGTACGACTTAATGCGACCATAGCGGGCCGTTCGCTGTCTGTCGCAGCGGGGCGTAACCAGCCGAGGGACGCCTTTACGGACGGCCATAAAAGGTATGCCCAGATTACGCTAAAAGCACGTATCGAGGCGCACTTAAACCGCTCTTAACGGGCGTGTATCG
The DNA here is from genome assembly GCF_023898315.1 of Schistocerca nitens. Taxonomy (NCBI): domain Eukaryota; kingdom Metazoa; phylum Arthropoda; class Insecta; order Orthoptera; family Acrididae; genus Schistocerca; species Schistocerca nitens. The sequence goes on from NC_064622.1 coordinate 379,523,237, forward strand.
CAGATAGGACGGCTTTACAGTAGCGCGGGAACGGCGTGCGGTCCCCACCCTCGCGCCATCTGCATGTCTGTGGGCGCCTGATGCTACAGGTATGCATGCGACGTGCCAGAGTAACCGCGAGCGATAACCAGAGGCACAACGACAGTGCCACCCATCGTGGAGGCAACACTCTCGTCACGTCTACTTCGCAGTGTCCTCTAACGTGTCTGGCGCGAGAATTTCTATGCAAACACCTGATAGTACATGCAACTGCTGATCTGTTCTGAGAGTTTTTCTTCACGGGGCTCCGTATAACCTTATAAACTGACTTAGAAAATGTCATGGGATGTGCACGTAGTATCGCGTGGTATCTCCTCCGCCCTGCACCGAGACGCCGGGGAAGTTAGTCTACAATTCCTTGGTACTCCTCTGTAAGCAGCTGATAGTAAATAGTTCGCAGAGCTGCAGCCAATACGGATATGTTCGTCGATGCAACATCCACACCTGCGCCCTGTGTTCCCTCACTGTCTCGTGACATTTGATAATGCAGTATATACGTTGTTGTTAGGATCTTGGTTTGGAAGACTTATTTGACACAGCACTCACGTTAGTCGATTCTGTGGAAGACGGCTCACCTATGCACACATACTTCGGCTTACATCCCTGTCTGTCTGCTCACTGGATTCAGACCTTGGTGTCTATCTGAAATAAATTTTATCGTCCCGACATACACAACACCCCATCACCATTCAGACGAATCTTTCATGCTTAGGGATTTGTCAGTGAACCAGTTCCCTCCTTTAGGCCAATTGCACCATAAATGTCTTCTCTCCCTCATTAGATTATTCGGTTTCTTCTAATTAATTACTTTACCTGTTCACCTGACCTTCAGCATTCTTTTGTAACACCACATTTCTGACTCTTCTGCTGTCCTCTCGTCTGGACTATTATCGATGTTTCAGTTACGAACTTTGGTTACACTCCAAAGAAATACACTCAGAACAGAACTCCTAATCCTTAAATTTTATGTTAAAGCACTCCGTCTTCGAGCCACAAGTAGCCCATCGGGACCATCCGACCATCCTCTGCTGAGGATGTGTATAGGAGGGGCGTGTGGTCAGCACACCACTCTCTCGGTCGTTATGATGGTTTTCTTTGACCGGAGCCGCTACTATTCGGTCGAGTAGCTCCTCAATTGGCATCACGAGGCTGAGTGAACCCCAAAAAATGGCAACAGCGCATGGCTGCCCGGATGCTCACCCATCCAAGTGCCGGCCTCGCCCGAAAGCGCTTAACTTCGTTGATCTGACTGGAACCAGTGCATCCACTGCGGCAAGGCCGCTGTCCAAATTTTATGTTACATGTTAACAAATTCCTCATCTTACGAAAAACTATTCTTGCTGTTTTAAAAATGCATTTTATTTTTATCTACGATATTTAATTTACACTGCGCAAATACTTTTAGTGCCCAATTTTCCTAATCTAATTGCTTCAGCCACACCTGATTTGATTTGGCTGTATTTCATTACCCTTGTTATACATTTTTTGTTGCTCATCTTATAATGATTCCTCAAGACGCTATTCATTGCTTTTAGATGCTCTTTGCCGTATCTGAGGCGTTTGTAATGCCCTCGGCAAACCCCAAGGCCTGTATTTCTTGTTCTCTTTCCTAATTTACGCTATGTTTTATCTGCTGCTTCCTGAGATTACAGATTGAAAAGTATAGACGATATACTTCAATACTGTTTCACTTCATTTCAACTACTGCTTACTTTTCATGTCCTCCATCTCGTAGCTACTGTGTGGTATCTGTAGAATTTCTTACACAGAAGGAACTTACATTGCAGATCGAGCTTTTTCTGCCATATCTTGATCTGCTTTATTCTGATTACCATGGACGTATAAAAAAGGACAGAATTTCAGACAGGTACTTTGATTTAACTGCAAAGCTTATTATGCTCAAAAATTAGGGTAAAATCGGGAAATGTTAAATCAGTTCCCACTGAGAAATGACTATCAATATCACTGTCTGGTTGTAGCCTCGCAGAAATAGTGCCCTCCCATTGTTTTGACGCTACGTTTGGTCAGGATTATCCAAGGCTACTGAAAAAGTCCAACAAGAGAAAACTGATTTTCCTAGTGATGCAAGTGTTGGGCCGGCCGAAGTGGCCGTGCGGTTAAAGGCGCTGCAGTCTGGAACCGCGAGACCGCTACGGTCGCAGGTTCGAATCCTGCCTCGGGCATGGATGTTTGTGATGTCCTTAGGTTAGCTAGGTTTAACTAGTTCTAAGTTCTAGGGGACTAATGACCTCAGCAGTTGAGTCCCATAGTGCTCAGAGCCAGCCAAGTGTTGGTCTGCTAAGTTTTTACTGTTAAAAGAAGTGTGCTCACTTCAGCAGCAGCACTGTAAATATGAACAAGGAAAATTGCTAATTCTATAAAATCTGATAACTAAACTAGACCGCTTTTAAAAGCTGCATAACATTACCTTTTTGGTGGACTAAGGCAATGCAGTGATAACATATGCTTAGCACCAGCAGCAAATTAGACAATGGACTCGTATTTGGGAGCACTGAACAAGGTAAAATGAAAATAAAGGAAATGTTGCTCTGAAAAGTGCAACAAGGATTTTATTTTGGATCCTTCTGAGAATCTCAAATGTCGTCATCGTCGATGGCACATCAAACACTGGTACTCCTTCTTTATTAAATTATTAAGTAATTGTGAGGTGACTGTTACATATCGATATGCGACATTGTTTCATGCTTTTTCTCGCTGGGCATGTGTGGCCTCCGTGTGGTCTCTAGTTCCTGTTTGTCAGCAGACAGCGGTCAGTGAATCTCATTATTACGTTCGAGCATCCCCAAAGAGTTGAGCAAATTCAGGTAAGTGACGCCGCTACCCACTCCACGTCTTTGTTGGTTAGAGCCAGCGCCTGATCTCGAAGAGTGCAGAGACCACCGTGCTGCTACTGCCGGCCCCAGACAATAATTGTGCGTGACATTTCTGCCTTTTCTGTACGGACACCAAAGTGGGTGGACGCCTTGGTGCCACCCGAATAGCGTGAGAAAGTTAGTTGCCTTTGGTCCCAAACCTTGGTGTATCCAATCTAATGAGTCGCCCCCGCCACTGATCTTGGAGCGAAGAGGTTGACCAATCAGTAGGCCGCTGCTCCAGGCTGCACCAGCTTTTTCTTTTCTAATGTTCGTTTTGTTAGACAAGAAAGTGAATTTTCTGCAGTTTTCTCATGTTTTTGTTATATTCTTTTTTTTCGTGAAATAAACAACTCGTAGTTTCGTTTTCCACTTTGGTAACGCCGGTGAGTCGTCTCCTATATGTGTCATTTTTTGAAAGCTGAGAGTTGAGGTCGTAAATCGAAGTTCTTGGGCTATTCGTAGCCCGGTTGCCATCTGGTGCTGATTGAGGAACCCTAGCTAACTTTTGGCGAAACGTATGTGTGACTGCTGCGGTAGAGTGATCAATATTCTGTGCAGTTCGCAACTTACTTGTTCTGCCGCTGAAATTGTGCTACCTGTTTCATTATAATTTTTTATCTTTTTTGTCTCGTTAAATGTAATCAGCGAGCTTCCTAGATGAGAAAACCTTGCTGCGATATCTCCACAGCTCTTCTTTACCATTTGGTATCTCCCACACACTAAGCGTCATTTTGTGCAATTTGTACTGAGATTTTAGACGACTGTGTTCGTTGTCTGGTTTATGTGAATTGTTTCCACGAGAAAGAGCGAATAAAGATTTGTTACACTCAAACTCGACTTGTATTTCTAGATTCTCTAATCGTTCTACTACTTTTCGGAATTAGCCGAAGACTAGCTGACACACAAGAAACAAATACAATCTGTTATATACCAAGTTTGATGTGGCGGTTTTTCGGTTTGTGCAGTTGCCAAACACAACCAAGTGCTGCTTGAAGTTAAAGTGAGATGCCATCGAGTTTTCTGATGAACACTTTATTGTGACGCTACTACAGTTAATATATTTAACTGTACCTCAGAGTTTCCGCAACACAATCAATACTCATAAGAAATAACACCCAGGGGAGCTGTTCATTTAGAGATCTCCGGATATTGCTCCCATAATCGTTTCCAGCAATGTTTTCTTTTTATTTCTTGAAATAGGTTTTCTACAGTGTTCTGATATGAGAGAATGTTTGCTAAGAAACGAATTTCCTGACGCATAAGCATAAATTATCAGTATTCCTCCTATTGAGCAGTGGGTCGGGTGCGCTTGCAAATGAATACTTCATTCGCTTTCATCAAGTAGTCACAATTTAAACTGTTGATGACTTTGGCCAGTGAAACTCAAATGTAAGCTGAAGGCAATTTGCTATGGAAGATTGTGTTAAGACGCCGCAGTAAGTGTCAAAGACTGCTGAGCAAGAGAGGAGACATTGTCTGGAAAACGGGATAATTGCCTGTAAGTGGAAAGGAGATTTATTAAGTCGTTCTGGAAAAGTTATCGTGACTCTGAATTACTTTCTTGTTAACTGTAGTGAAGATTACATTTCCTTCGGAAGACTGCAGGGAAATTGTGAGCTGTTATAGAGACGAATGACCAAAAATTTTATGTATACAATGGTCAGCGAGCATACCACATTGTTCATGCGCACCATGATTCATGGCAGAAGACAGTCCTAAATAGCTGCGAATTTCCCCAAAAAGTATGTTCACAGTGGCAGTCATTAATACAAGGGAAGACATGATAAGAGATAATTTGTCATAATACCATATTTATGCATAGTAAGAAGTACTGTTCATTTATCGGGCGAACATGCGGGACAGCAATAAACAATCTCATGATATTTCGACTATTAACAGTAGTCATATTCGAAGTGACTGAATTAAAATAAATAGTTACAGGGGTACACTGCCGATTAAAATGTGCATATGTCAGCTATAAGACTGTCTATAAAATAGAGCCATAGATAAAACCTTACACGTCATTATGAATTTCCTTGTCAATGTGATGAAGGTTATGTAGTACAGAAACAACACACTATACAATTACGGTGCTTCGAACGCCAGCAACACACCCGTCTTCAATAGTCTAAGAAATTAGCTATGGGTTAACATTTTATTTACACAGCGCACAGCCTTTCCCTGTTAGGCTTCAGAAGGCAATCAATTTGTGGAAATACAACACGGCCCACCAGCTCAACCGAGACAATGATTTATAGTTCAACAATTCCTCACGAGATACTCCATGGACGTGAGACTGCCACCCAAACAGTCAACGGACTGCAGAAGTAGACCTGAAAAGAAAACTTTGTGTATCATAGAGTTCCCTACCCACAAAATCCTAATATTCCATAAAAGTATTCTATCAAGCAATTGACATCGTAGTGAATAATCGCGGCAATCTAAATACTGAAATTGGTCTGATAAAAAGGTGAAAAATCATATAACATACTAGGACTACTGGGAAAGTAGTAACGCCTATTTTTTTTCTCCTTCGTTACGCTGGTAAAGTGGTGATAATTCATCTGGACCAATTTGGCATACTTTCTTTTGCTGCAGCCTACTCCAGTAAGAGCGTCCTGCATCAACAAATGGCGGCACTTTAAGAGACAACGGTGTGCGACTGAATTCCTTGCTGCAGATGGTGAACGCCCAGTTGCATTCCTATAAGGCTGAAGGACGTGTACGGAGACGATACAGTAGACTTCAGCACCTTTGGATGATTGGTTCGTCACTGAAGAGAATGAGTCCGAAGCAGTTTTAATGTTAGTTACTATATTTTCCTACAGCTACAGGTTATTGATCATTCAGTACGTTCAGCTAATGGTGCAGCGGTTTAGTCTGGAAGCGCGACCGCTACGGTCGCAGGTTCGAATCCTGCCTCGGGCGTGGATATCTGTGGTGTCCTTAGCTTCGTTAGATTTAAGTATTTCTAAGTTCTAGGGGACTGATGACCTCAGATGTTAAGTCCCATAGTGCTCAGAGCCATTTGAACCAATGGTTCAGCGTGCTGTAGCTGTGCTACGTATGTGGAGTATTGAATGCCACGTTGATTACAGCTGCTATATGCCAGACACTGAAACCAGAGACTACATGGAGACATTTCAGACGCGTGCTCTGAAAAACAAGGACGAAACTAAGTTTTCTACTGTACCTCAGTACCTAACCTGTAGATAGTGAATGACTTGGGGAAAAGACAGCAGCACTAAAGTGGGATCTCTCCTGCAAGAAGAAAACCTATAGCTTGCCTTACGCAGTTTCCATTTGTAGCCCATACCGGCGCTGCCTACCGACCTGCAATGTGGACCGCCCCCTCATCTCTGGCATATTATCCTGCACGAGCACATCTCATTATCAGACCATCTGCAACCCATTCCACACACGTCTGATGACCCGCGGCGAAAAGCGATCCACCATGAAAGCTGTTTCGCTGCGTCGGCAGCGGAGATTACTGACAGGGCGAAAGCGTTCATTAGCGGACGTAAGCAGCTTTTCGGGACTCGAGCGCACGGGATTGTCCGGATATTGCTAGCGCTCCGAGTTTTGATGTCAGCAGCCAGACCGCTGATCCTCGTGGTTCACTGACACCGCCGCGGCATTCAATCGCACTGTCACCAATGATTCAGAATGGTTCGTGGCCAAGGTAACCACAGTTCACTGGCACTAGCGGACCCGGCAATACTTCGCAATTGCTAAACATGTATGGAAATTGGATGAATATCCTAACACACTTCCTCTCTCTGTCCATCATCATCTTCTCTCTCCACTTCTGTCCTTCTCCTCCCGTCCCAACCCTCTCTCTCTCTCTGATCATCTTCTCCTCCAGCCCCTTCCAGCCATCTCTCTGACCTTGAACCTTGTTCATTCGTACAGCAAATGAAACACTGTTTGTGAACTGAAATAGTTATACCGTGTATGACACAGACCTCTCCAGCTGCTGCGTATTTGAGGACGGTGGTTCCAGTGACAGTGTTTTGCATTGTTTGGGCTGCTAATCAGTAGGATTACAAAATTTCGTAAGATTGATATTGCGTAGCACTGTTCCAATCATATGCCGATAAGCTATAAATATAACTTCGCTTTTTTCTGCAAAACTCAACTGCGTGAAATGAAACAAATCTGCACAATGCTGTATGAGCATTTTTTTAAATTTATGTATAAGGGGAAAGAATATACAGGGTGTTTCAAAAATGACCGGTATATTTCAAACGGCAATAAAAACTAAACGAGCAGCGATAGAAATACACCGTTTGTTGCAATATGCTTGGGACAACAGTACATTTTCAGGCGGACAAACTTTCGAAATTACAGTAGTTACAATTTTCAACAACAGATGGCGCTGCAAGTGATGTGAAAGATATAGAAGACAACGCAGTCTGTGGGTGCGCCATTCTGTACGTCGTCTTTCTGCTGTAAGCGTGTGCTGTTCACAACGTGCAAGTGTGCTGTAGACAACATGGTTTATTCCTTAGAACAGAGGATTTTTCTGGTGTTGGAATTCCACCGCCTAGAACACAGTGTTGTTGCAACAAGACGAAGTTTTCAACGGAGGTTTAATGTAACCAAAGGACCGAAAAGCGATACAATAAAGGATCTGTTTGAAAAATTTCAACGGACTGGGAACGTGACGGATGAACGTGCTGGAAAGGTAGCGCGACTGCGTACGGCAACCACAGAGGGCAACGCGCAGCTAGTGCAGCAGGTGATCCAACAGCGGCCTCGGGTTTCCGTTCGCCGTGTTGCAGCTGCGGTCCAAATGACGCCAACGTCCACGTATCGTCTCATGCGCCAGAGTTTACACCTCTATCCATACAAAATTCAAACGCGGCAATCCCTCAGCGCCGCTACCATTGCTGCACGAGAGACATTCGCTAACGATATAGTGCACAGGATTGATGACGGCGATATGCATGTGGGCAGCATTTGGTTTACTGACGAAGCTTATTTTTACCTGGACGGCTTCGTCAATAAACAGAACTGGCGCATATGGGGAACCGAAAAGCCCCATGTTGCAGTCCCATCGTCCCTGCATCCTCAAAAAGTACTGGTCTGGGCCGCAATTTCTTCCAAAGGAATCATTGGCCCATTTTTCAGATCCGAAACGATTACTGCATCTCGCTATCTGGACATTCTTCGTGAATTTGTGGCGGTACAAACTGCCTTAGACGACACTGCGAACACCTCGTGGTTTATGCAAGATGGTTCCCGGCCACCTCGCACGGCCGACGTCTTTAATTTCCTGAATGAATATTTCGATGATCGTGTGATTGCTTTGGGCTATCCGAAACATACAGGAGGCGGCGTGGATTGGCCTCCCTATTCGCCAGACATGAACCCCTGTGACTTCTTTCTGTGGGGACACTTGAAAGACCAGGTGTACCGCCAGAATCCAGAAACAATTGAACAGCTGAAGCAGTACATCTACCCTGCATGTGAAGCCATTCCGCCAGACACGTTGTCCAAGGTTTCGGGTAATTTCATTCAGAGACTACGCCATATAATTGCTACGCATGGTGGATATGTGGGAAATATCGTACTATAGAGTTTCCCAGACCGCAGCGCCATCTGTTGTTGTAAATTGTAACTACTGTAATTTCGAAAGTTTGTCTGCCTGAAAATGTACTGTTGTCCCAAGCATATTGCAACAAACGGTGTATTTCTATCGCTGCTCGTTTAGTTTTTATTGCCGTTTCAAATATACCGGTCATTTTTGAAACACCCTGTACGTGTTCAAAAAGTCTCTCCGCAGTACCGTATGATTGCTAGCCGCGCGTGCCGTATGATAGTTCGCCTGCCTGGGTTACTTCCCTTCAAGGGAACTCTCCCAACATACCACTGTTTCGTTTATCTCAGTAAAAATGAATATTCAATAAATTAATAACTTGTATTTCACTGAGTTTCATCTCGGTATATTCACTGCGGCATACGGCACGCGCGGCTAACAATCGTACGGCACTGCGGAGAGACTTTTTGAACACCACGTATATGAGAGAACCAACGTCCTCCCTAATTCATGCTCACCTCTAGAAAATAGATTAGCGAATTCTTCTGCCTGATTCCATATATGTTTTGTTTCTTTCAGTTATGCTTAAAGTTGTAAGTCCCCGTAGCTGATATTATTAACCAATGGATGTCATATTCGGTATTTACAGGCTCTGGCTTACTCACACATCATTATCTCATTAAAAGTATGTCGAGAGTAAGAGTGAACAAGCATCCAAATTTGCATTTTTTAAATTTTTGGGGTGGTCATAAAGTCTATAGTACATGTGATTGAAAGTGCGTTGGTATTGCTCAGACTATGCTACCAGTATTTTCAACTTCTGAATCTTACTTATACAGCAGTGGCTGTTTAAGAAATGATGGTTATTAGCGTATCATGTAAAAATCAGAAGAAAGTCGGTCAATAACATTTCCACATTACTGGTAACAACTTTTCATCGTTAACTGTCCCTAGCGAACTTGGCAATATTTCATAGTCGCTATATACGTCGATGAATTGGCTATACACCCTGATCTCCTTCTTTCCTCTCTCTGTCCTTCCCGTCCTCCTCATTCTCTTCTTTTATTTCCTCTTCCTCTGTCTGTCCATCACCGCTTCTCCATCTCCCTCTCTCCATCTCCCCCTCACCTATTTCTCCCCTTCGCCGTAGTCCCTCTATTCATTTCCTCTCATGTCCTTTCCCCTTCCGCACTCTGTCCGTCCCCTCTTCTCCTCTTTCGCTGAAATTGTGCCATGTTTATTCTTACAACCAACAAAACTTTGATTAGGAAATGAAGTCGCTTTAAAGAACCCGGTAAATCGGTTGGGATAATTCGTACACAGGCATTGAGAGAGCTCTCCTGCTGCTGATTCTGTGACGATAGCAACTTTGACATTATTTCGCATAGGTTAATTCTATTACCGTGCAGGATAACACAATTCAAAATCAGTATTTTTTTGTGATATGTTACAATACAGCATCACCGGTCTTTTGCGGTCTAACTGTGTTGGTGAGGCAGTAAATTTATCCACGGGGCAGTGACACTGTGTCACTGCAATACACTTTGGAGGTGTGGCGGTGGGACTTGGAGTCCCGTACCACCCTCCGACGGTGACAGTACTACATCAGTCAGGCAGAAAAATTTAGCCTAACGTGGGCACGTAGGGTGGCAAAATATTGGACGTAGAATGGGGGCTAGTCCCGCCAAAGGAAGCATCCGTGGTGGGCGTGCCAGGCCTATCGTTAGCCATGGTCGAAATTAGATTCCTCTAGGATGGTTAGGGGAACCGGATGTCGATGCCAGCGACGTGGAAGTGTGGTCCCAACGTGGAGTAACCCATGGTCAGTGTTCCGCAAGGCATCCACTTTCTCATAGAGCCACCGCGCGTTGTTGCGTATGGCCATCTTGAGGGGGACGATATCCGCTTCCTCGTGGAGAGTGACAATTCTCGTGAGTGGCGGTGCGTGCAGGCTCCACGTGAGCACTTTGTTCTGCAGGCGCTGCAACGTCCGCATCCTAGTGACACTAATAGTGACCCATGCAGCAGATCCATACGTGAGGCGCCGGCCGGAGTGGCCGAGCGGCTGTAGGCGCTTTAGTCTGGAACCGCGCGATCGCTACGGTCGCAGGTTCGAATCCTGCCTCGGGCATGAATGTGTGTGCTGTCCTTAGTTAGGTTTATGTAGTTCTAAGTTCTAGGGGACTGATGACCTCAGAAGTTAAGTCCCATAATGCTCAGAGCCATTTGAACCACTTGAACCATACGTGAGGGCAGGCAGGATAGCTGTTCGGTAGATGCGGAGCTTGGTATGGAGGTTACGTTCCCTACTGCGGAAGAGTGGGTATAAAGCCCTGGTCAGCTTTTGCCATCTGTTGGCGACATACTCCGCATGACAGTGGAAGAGCAACTTGTGGTCCATCTGGACCCCGAGATAGCTGGTTGTCAGGGACCAGGGCACCTACACGCCTGCAATCGAAATATTGCGACGAAGGACTGGGTTCCGTTTCGTGAAATAGTTTTGGCGGCATTGAGAGCTATTTTGTTTGCCCGGCACCAGGTGATGGTGGAGTCCATCTGTCGCTTGAGGCGGGTGGCGACGGCATCACCTATGAGGCCAGTGGTATATAGTGCTGTGTCGTCAGCATATTGTGCTAGGTGGCACTCCGGGATGACTGGCATATCATTTACATAGATATTAAAAGGTATGGGAGATATCACCGATCCTTGCGAAGTGCCTGCCGACGATTGGCAGAACACATTCCCCGTTGAGCCACCAGGAAAGTCCTACCACTGAGGATGTCATCCACGATCTTGACATAAATATCCTGTATAGGGGTCTGTGTCAGCGTCTTGTGTACGAGGCTGTCTTGCCAGATCTTGTCGTAGGCGTTTTTCAAGTCCAGAGAAACGGCAGCTGTCGACTTGTTCAGTGATCTGTAGGACCTGAAGTTCGGCAGAGAGGTGCGAAGTAAATCCAAACTGTTCAGGACGGATCGTTCCAGCCACCGCAAGAGGTTGGTAAAGTCGGTGATGGATCACAGATTCAAGGTCCCTTGCCATATTATTTAGGAGGCTAATGGGCCTGTTGTTAGTGGGACCGTAGGGTTGTTGAACCTCTTGAAGATTTTAATCAGCTTGGCTTGTTTCCACTGAGGGGGGAAAAGGCCAGACGTGAGACGTCTAAAATCTTGGTGAACAAGATGAGTGTTGTCCGGGGAAGGTGGCAAAAATGTTCATTTAAAGTTCTGTCCTATCCCGTGGCCGTCCGGCCACGTTTCCGTCGAAGGATGCGCTGAATTTCTGACATGGACGTAAGAAGCGGAACAGACTGGGGTGGGCGGTTGCGGAAAGCAGCAACAGCTGTCAGGACTTCATGTTCGCCCTGTAGTTCGTTAGGAGAAAGGTCCTGGACAAGAGGGCGGTTTTGGGCCTCGAACGCATCCGCCAGCATTTCCACAATTTGGAGGTTATCATACGACAAGCCCGCTGCCGTGCGAATAGGATGGGCAGTCGCTGGCATAGAACGCTGCAGGGTGCGAATGACAGCCCAGTCAGATTTTTGGTGGAGGAGGAAAGCGGACATCGTGTCCTTCCATTGTTCGGACCTCCAGTCGGAGAGCCGTTGGCAGAATTCGCGCTGAAGGCGTCTCATATGGCGTTTGTCCTGAGGGTCACGAAACTGCTTCCACCGCCGGCGGTAGCGGTTCTTTTGCACCTCTAGCTCCCGTAACAGAGGGGAAAATCGTTCAGGGGGGTTAAATTCAGAGGTGCAGTGGAGGTGGAGAGTTTCACTGCTATCTGTATTTCGGCCGTAAGGTAATCCACAGCACGGTGTTGTCAAATCGAGGTCGTGTGGAGTGGTGATAATAAGTACCTTGGGAAGCTTGTCCCAATTGGTGAGGGTCTCAGTGAAACGAACATCAAATGAAAGGACAGCATTGGTGAGGTGCAAGAGTACTGGCTCATGGTCGGAGGCCAGATCGTGGAGTGCTTCCAGTGGCAACTGAAGATGGCCACATCCATAACGTCTGGTAGTTACGCTTCCAGTGGGAACTGAAGATGTCCACATTCATAACGTCTGGTACTTACTACGCACTGGACATGGGTGGATTCATGGGGACCATAGACCGATCGCTCTGAAGTATCCTCCAGATCAAGAAAGAGACGGCAGTAAGTTAAAGACCAAAAAAGGTATTCTAGCAATAAGTAGATAAGTTTTCCGTGAAATGACTGCGAGAAAGAAAACAATACCACACATTTTCATACCATAGCTTACAACATTATTTTATTTTCCGCGGTCAATTTTAACAGACAACCTGCACATTAGTGTATAAAAGAAAATGTGTTCTTTGCCTGAATGTTTTTTGGCAAATGGCCTAAAAATTTGAAGTAAACCGTACAAAAACTTTTTAGAGATTTCTGCTAACAAAGTTGCTCATCTCGGGGGAGAAGGAAAAATCTCACACTTACGTTACTTTACTAACAAAAATAAATGATGGTCAAAATCACCAAATATATCAACGCCCTGGTTGGATTTTAAACCATTAATCACAGACGTATTAGTGTGGTTAACGAAATTCCAGCTCAGAAATATGCATTTACATACAAGCCAACAAAACTGGCACACTCCCACACCACGTGGGAATGATGCCAGTTAGTGCGGGGAAAGACACAGCATATCTTAAAATAACAATTGTGGCGAACAAAATCAGAAATTTTTTTTTAACATGAAACGTACACTGCTCAATATCCGTAAATCACTGAGGGATGGAAGAGCGAAACACGGAACAATACATTTGTTTTGATGTTTTCTTTTCAGCATTTGTTGCAATAAAAATTATCTTTGTAACGAATTTAATGTCGCCATTTCTTGCATGTTATATATTGAAAGTAAGTCGTACTTTGGTCCTAATTGTCCATACAATATCCATTACACACAGCCCAGATTCCATCATTATCCTCGTGAGCGGAGGATGTTGAAGATGAACTGCCCTTCCTCTTCGTCTTCTGCGGTATTTTTGCTCCCTTCTTTGTCGTCGGAGCAGCATTCCCTGCTCCTGAGGGCTGAATGGGTCTTTGTAGAGCAAAATTATTTCTTTTCACGTTAATATCACAGTAGGCTGGGACTGAGGTAGAGCGTATCCCATTTAGTAGTATTTGAGACGGGATTTCGAATTCTGGCTATCGCCTGGTAACTAACGGATACCCTGGAAAAACTTTCCTGGAAATGGGACGACGAGCATTGTCCTTTTTAGAAATGGTACCACGGTACTTGCGCATGAGGGGTAGTACGTTACGACTCAGTTCTACCGCCAAAGTACCCTCAGTCACTCCCAGCTGTGATCTGAAGACATATCCTACGGATCACGATACCATGACACCAGCAGCAACAACGCTCTGTCCAAAAAGACATTGAAAGGAAGGGGTCTGTCCCCAGGTAGCTGCCGTATTCGCTAACGATGGCTGTTTGGGGTGATATACACTGCTGGCCACCGTAAATGCAACACCAAGAAAGACAAGAGGTAGCACAACACAATTTATTTTGTAGATAACATGTTGACCAAGTATCAAATGATTACGTTTACAGACGTCTGTGACATGTGATTCCTGCCAGAATCAGTAGCCAGAGTAGCCGCCATTGTTGGAGATCACCGCTGCCACACGTCTCGGCATTGAGTCAAAGAGACGTTGGAAGTGTTCCTGGGGTACAGCAGCCCAAGCAGCTTCCACACGTTGCCAAAGATCATCTGGTGTGGCAGCTGGGGATGTAATCTGGGTCACTCGTTGAGCAACCATGGACCACATGTTTTCTATCGGCGAAAGATCCGGTGAGCGAGCCGGACAGGGAAGCAATTCAATCTGGTTATTGACGAAGAACCTTTGGACAATGCGTGCCACGTGTGGTCGCGCATTATCCTGTTGAAATATGGCTGTGGCCGGGCCCTGAAGGTAAGGAAGGACAACTGGCTCCAGCACCTCGGATATGTAGCGCCAGCTATTTAAAGTACCGGCAATGCGTGCTAGAGGCGTGCGAGAGTAATATCCAATACCGCCCCATACCATAATACCCGATGGAAGACCAGTGTGGGGGTGCATAATGCAGCTGTCCAGCATCCTCTCTCCACGGTGTCTCCACACTCGAATCCGACCATCGTGGTGCTGCAGACAGAAGCGTGCCTCGTCAGTAAAGACAACGTCATTCCATTCTGCCGTCCACATCCGTCTGTCGTCACACCATTGGCGACGGAGACGTCTGTGGTTCTGCGTCAATGGTAGACGAAGCAATGGACGTCTTGCGGACAGACCACTCTGCTGTAAACGGCGTCGAATGGTACGCGCAGACACTGGATGATGCGTTACAGACGCAATGTGCTGTGCTATGGTTCGGGATGTCACTGAGCTATCCGTCACTGTCATGCGCACAATTTGCCTATCAGCACGTGCAGTGGTGCACCGAGGTGAATGCGATCGACCACGTCGGTCCGTCGTACCCTCCTGCATCCATCGGTCACATATCCGCATTACAGTTGTTTGGTTTCGTCCAACACGACTAGCGATTTCTCTGTATGATAATCCACAATCTCGGTAAGCCGCTATCCTTCCTCTGTCGAACTCGGATACTTGATCAAACGATGTTCGCTGTTGTCTACGAGGCATAACTGATCGTCTTGTGAAACAACCACAAGGTAAACACACGTGCCGAACGTACACTCGTCGAAATCGCCAAGCCTTAAATGGCGCTATGTGGTGGCGCCACAGGCGCGCGTAATGTGCGTCTGCGCTGAAATTCTAATCAGTTGAATATCTCATTGCTGCAAACCTATGGTGTAAATTTCACTTGATTCGGATGCTTCCTTCAGGGTGTTGCATTTACGGTGGCCAGCAGTGTAGAACAGCGATTCAACACTGAAGATAATGCGGCACCGCACATCAATAGAACGTGTTTTGCAGTGACGATGTCACTCCTAACGAAGCCTCTGTGTTCTAGGGTTAAAGAAAGTCTAAGCTTTAGACGGTAATTCCCTAGTCCGGTTTCAGTTTGTCTCCGACTAATGGTTTGGGAGGACACAGTACACTGCGGTGAGCCCATTACTTCATCAGTTTAATATGCAACAAGCAGAATTAGATCTTTTGCACATGACACTACTGTAATCGGTTCGAGCATACAAACAGAGACAGAAGAAATAGTAAACAATGTTCTTAAAAACATCACTGACTGTCGTCTGCGAATGGTCTCACCCTCAATTTTAGAAAGACGCAACATATTCATTCCTCGGCACCTCAGGACAATACACCAGTATAAATAGAATACGTTGTGAGGAAGTAATAAACTGGGTGAGAACTACAAAATCCTTGGGTGTCCATATTGCTGTGGATTTTAAATGCAAAAAGCAAATTTCGCAACTCCCATACGAAATCAGTTCAGCCACATCTGCAGTAGAATCGTTTCAAACCTTGAGAACAGACAAATCAGTAAGTTGACAAATTTTGCATTTTTTCATTCAGTAATGTCATATCGAATAATGTTATGAGGTAACTCTTCTCTAAGAAAGAAATTCTTCATTGCTCAAAAGAGTGCAGTAAGAATAATAAGTGTGGCACACCCACGACCATCATGTACACATCTGTTTGATGAGTTGGGCATTCTGTTTCACGGTGTATTCATTACCAATGATATTTGTTGTAAATACTCCCTTGCAGTTGAAAAGGGAACTAAATGTTGAAATGTGTCTGAATTCCTAAGGAACCAAACTGTTGAAGTCATCGGTCCCTAGACTTACATACTAATTAAACTATCTTAAAGTAGCTTATGCTAAGAACAACACACACACACCTATGCCCGAGGGAGGATTCGAACCTACATCTACATCCATACTCCGCAAGCCACCTGACGGTGTGTGGCGGAGGGTACCCTGAGTACCTCTATCGGTTCTCCCTTCTGTTCTAGTCTCGTATTGTTCGTGGAAAGACTGATTGTCGGTATGCTTCTGTGTGGGCTCTAATCTCTCTGATTTTATCCTCATGGTCTCTTCGCGAGATATACGTAGGAGGGAGCAATATACTGCTTGACTCTTCGGTGAAGGTATGTTCTCGAAACTTTAACAAAAGCCCGTACCGAGCTACTGAGCGTCTCTCCTGCAGAGTCTTCCACTGGAGTTTAACAATCATCTCCGTAACGCTTTCTCGATTACTAAATGATCCTGTAACGAAGCGCGCTGATCTCGGTTGGATCTGCTCTATCTCTTCTATCAATCCTTCCTTAGGATTCTTCCAATGAATCTGTCTGGCATCTGCTTTACTGACGATCAACTTTATATGATCATTCCATTTTAAATCACTCCTAATGCGTACTCCCAGATAATTTATGGAATTAACTGCTTCCAGTTGCTGACCTGCTATTTTGTAGTTAAATGATAAGGGAACTATCTTTCTATGTATTCGCAGCACATTACACTTGTCTACATTGAGATTCAATTGGCATTCCCTGCACCATGCGTCTATTCGCTGCAGATCCTCCTGCATTTCAGTACAATTTTCCATTGTTACAACCTCTCGATACACAACAGCATCATCTGCAAAAAGCCTCAGTGAACTTCCGATGTCATCCACCAGGTCATTTATGTATATTGTGAATAGCAACGGTCCTATGACCCTCCCCTGCGGCACACCTTACATCGGAAGACTTCTCTCCATTGAGAATGACATGCTGCGTTCTGTTATCTAGGAACTCTTCAATCCAATCACACAATTGGTCTGATAGTCCATATGCTCTTACTTTGCTCATTAAACGACTGTGGGGAACTGTATGGAACGCCTTGCGGAAGTCAAGAAACACGGCATCTACCTATGAACCCGTGTCTATGGCTCTCTGAGTCTCGTGGACGAATAGCGCGAGCTGGGTTTCACACGACCTTTTCGAAACCCATGCTGATTCCTACAGAGTAGATTTCTAGTCTCCAGAAAAGACATTATACTCGAACATAATACGTGTTCCAAAATTCTACAACTGATCGACGTTAGAGATATAGGTCTATAGTTTTACACGTATTTTCGACGTCCCTTCTTGAAAACGGGGATGATCTGTGCCCTTTTCCAATCGTTTGGGACGGTACGCTCTTCTAGAGACCTACGGTACACCGCTGCAAGAAGAGGGGCAAGTTCCTTCGCGTAATCTGTGTAAAATCGAACTGGTATCCCATCAGGTCCAGCGGCCTTTCCTCTTTTGAGCGATTTTGTTTCTCTATCCCTCTGACGTCTATTTCGATATCTACCATTTTGTCATCTGTGCGGCAATCTAGAGAAGGAACTGCAGTGCAGTCTTCCTCTGTGAAACAGCTTTGGAAAAAGACATTTAGTATTTCGGCCTTTAGTCTGTCATCCTCTGTTTCAGTACCATTTTGGTCACAGAGTGTCTGGACATTTTGTTTTGAGCCACCTACCGCTTTGAAATAAGACCAAAATTTCTTAGGATTTTCTGCCAAGTCAGTACATAGAACTTTACTTTCGAATTCATTGAACGCCTCTCGCATAGCCCTCCTCACACTACATTTCGCTTCGCGTAATTTTTGTTTGTCTGCAAGGCTTTGGCTATGTTTATGGTTGCTGTGAAGTTCCCTTTGCTTCCGCAGCAGTTTCCTAACTCGGTTGCTGTACCACGGCGGCTCTTTCCCATCTCTTACGATCTTGCTTGGCACATACTCATCTAACTCATATTGTACGATGGTTTTGAACTTTGTCCACTGATACTCAACACATATCTGTACTTGAGACAAAACTTTTGTGTTGAGCCGTCAGGTACTCTGTACTCTGCCTTTTGTCACTTTTGCTAAACAGAAAAATCTTCCTACCTTTTTTAATATTTCTATTTATGGCTGAAATCATCGATGCAGTAACCGCTTTATGATCGCTGATTCCCTGTTCTGCGTTAACTGTTTCAAATAGTTCGGGCCTGTTTGTCACCAAAGGTCTAATATGTTATCGCCACGAGTCGGTTCTGTGTTTAACTGAAGGTAGTTTTCAGATGAAGCACTTAAAAAAATTTCACTGGATTCTTTGTCCCTGCTACCCGTTATAAACGTTTGAGTCTCCCAGTCTATATCCGGCAAATTAAAATCTCCACCCAGAACTATAACATGGTGGGGAAATCTACTCGAAATATTATCCAAATTATCCTTCAGGTGCTCAGCCACGACAGCTGCTGAGCCAGGGGGCCTATAGAGACATCCAATTACCATATCTGGGCCTGCCTTAAGCGTGACCTTCACCCAAATTATTTCAGATTTCGGATCTCCGTCAATTTCCTTCGATACTATTGCACTTCTTATCGCTATAAACACGCCTCCCCTTTCACTGTCCAGCCTGTCTCTGCGGTATACATTCCAATCTGAGTTTAGGATTTCATTACTGTTTACGTCTGGTTTCAGCCAACTTTCTGTCCCTAGTACTATATGGGCGTTGTGACCGTTTATTAATGAGAGCAGTTCTGGGACCTTTCTATGGACGCTTCTGCAGTTTAATATTAGCACATTTATGTTGTTATTCCCTGTTGAATTTACCTACTCCTATCTTGCTGCGTCTCAGGAGGCGTCTTGTCGGGCCTAGGGAGGGAATTCTCTAACCTAAAAACCCAAATGTGCACGCCACACTTACTCCGCTACCCTTGTAGCCACTTCCGGCGTGTAGTGCACGCCTGACCTATTCAGGGGGACCCTACATTTCTCCACCCGATAGCGGAGGTCGAGAAATTTGCACCCCAGATCTCCGAAGAATCATCTGAGCCTCTGGTTTAAGCCTTCCACTCGGCTCCAAACCAGAGGACCGAGATCGGTTCTGGGAACGATACTACAAATAGTTAGTTCTGATTCCACCCCGCGAGCGAGGCTTTCCGCCTTCACCATTTCCGCCAACCGCCTGTACGAACTGAGGATGACCTCTGAACCCAGACGGCGGGAGTCATTGGTGCCAACATGAGCAACAATTTGCAGTCGGGTGCACCCAGTGCTCTCTATCGACGCCGGCAGGGCCTCCTCCACATCTCGGATGAGACCCCCCGGCAAGCAGACAGAGTGAACACTGGCCTTCTTCCCCGACCTTTCCGAAGGGGCTCCATCACCCGCCTAACGTTGGAGCTCCCAATAACTAATAAACCCCTCCCCCCGTGTGCCTGCTCGGACCTTGCTGAAGGAGCGGCCACATGTCCACTCACAGGCAGGGCGGGCGATGCCACACGGCCAGCCTCCACATTTACCCTCCGCCTCGTGCGCCGTGAACGCCGCTGAACCCGCCACTCCCCTTGGGGAGAGGGTGGCCCAACCGCGCCCGGTACCCGCGAAGATGTCTCGACAGCAGGGACAGTGGGTGAAGCATGTAACACCTGGGGTGTACCATGCGACGCACCAGACTCCCTACTGCCGCTACACTCCGAGGCAGCAGCCTGAAGACGGCTGACTGCGGCCATCAACACGTTCAGCTGTTCGCGAACAGTGGCCAGCTCCTCCTGCGTCCGTACACAGCAGTCACACATCCTATCCATCCTAAGAAATCAATTTACTGTAGAGAGTAATCAACTTTTAACTTGACTGCTAATTCACTAAAGGCGGCTGACTAAACTGACTAAACTGTGGTTGCTAGCCACTTCTTGTAGAAAACAATGAAATAGCACTACCTGTCTCTGGACTGGACTGAAAACAAACACTAGCACTACTGGCACTATGATTGACTAAAGGGACTCTCTGACTGTATTCAAAACAAACACGAAATCTGTGGAACACTATTACTAAGCACTCGACAATTAAAGCTTCCTAAAAGCAAAAACACACGGAAGATGAAGTGACAAGTAAAAAAATAGAGTTAATACTTAAATTAACGAAGCTCGCTGCACAGCAGACGTGAAGCGGACGGCATTTACGACGACACTGACACTACTGGCACTATGACTGACTAAAGGGACTCTCTCTGGAAGCGGCCGCGCAATCTGTGCATGGCTCCCTAGACCGCGGCGAAAAGAGATCTATGATGATGCATACGCCAGCAGGAAATACGATATTTATTACTCTGCATTAAGGTTATCCTTAGTGCAAGAAGAAGTGCACAATACTGTAAGTAAAAATTTTGATAACTTACAGAGTGGAATAAAACATCTGACAGACAGCAAAGTAAAATTTGAAAACAAAGTGGAAAAGTTCCTCCTTGACAAATTGTTCTGTTCCGTAGAATTATGTCTATTACTGTAATGTGTAAAAGATGGTCGGTACGAGTTATTAACTCCAGTCTGTACATTGTTTAAAATGTTCAGCATGGAGCCATATTTAAAGATCGATATCCGATGTGTATGTCAAATGTCTCGTTCCACAACTTTACAATTTATCGTACAAATGATCCATGTAACGTGATGCTAACTGTCGCACTGTAGTAAACTGTTGTCAGATCAATAAATGGTATCTCACTATATCACTGACTTTTCTCGTGCCATAGCCATCTTCAGCATGCAGGGTTATGTTGACTTGTAGGTGGCCCTGACAATGATGGAGGAAATGACTATACGAAGGTCCGGGCAAAGCACCACTTCCTTTCTCTGGACGTGAATTGAGAATGGTAGTACTCCGTCTTCAGGCCACGAGTGGCCTACCGGGACCATCCGACCACCGTGTCATCCTCAGTGGAGGATGCGGATAGGAGGGGAGTGGGGTCAGCACACCGCTCTCCCTGTCGTTATGATGGCCTTCTTGACCTAAGCCGCTACTACTCGGTCGAGTAGCTCCTCAATTGGCATCACGAGGCTGAATGCACCCCGAAAAATGGCAACAGCACATGGCAACCCATCCAAGTGCCGACCACGTCCGACAGCGCTTAAATTCGGTGATCTCACGGGAACCGGTGTATCCACTGCAGCAAGGCCGTTGCCCTGAGAGTGGTAGTAGTAGTAGCGGATAGCGAATAATACATAGCTGCTTGTATTACAATATTATTCACGTTAGATACTGAGTCGCATAAGCACAAGAAATGACCTTCCGCAGGGCTGCCTGGAAACCGGCGTGCATAGGCATCATCAGCTGATGTCGGTAGTAGCTGAAAGGAACTGCACACAACCTCCGATGAATGGCAGCTGCGTTCACGCTGCCTACCCACCTTGGACTGTGGAAAGGTGACAGTCAAATCACAGCTCCAGCATTATCAGTATCGAAGGTGTGTCCCTGCCATCGGCAGCGGTCAGTGACAAGATGGTGCAGTGACAGGGTACCAGGTAGATATCAGTCCACATTAGAACACACGTCCCAGCCGAGAGATGGTCGTTTTCAAGAGGGAGTGTCCCAGTGTGGAGACGCTTGACTGTCTGCACGCAATTTTCTGCTCGAATGGATGCCTGTAGTTTCTGGAGCCTTAAGTCCAGAGTGGGTGACTGGCTACATCATCGTATACTGCAAATGATCTGTCTTTGGAAGTCACAGGTTAGGATGGTGCCGCAGCTCTGCATCACAAACACACACCTGCTGGATACTGTCCGAGGACAGCTGACGACACTGTGTGAGAGAGAGAGAGGGGTTGGGGTTGGGGTTGGGTTGTTTGGGAAAGGAGACCAGACAGCGAGGTCATCGGTCTTATCGGATTAGGGAAGGACGGGGAAGGAAGTCGGCCGTGCCCTTTCAAAGGAACCATCCTGGCATTTGCCTGGAGCGGTTTAGGGAAATCACGGAAAACCTAAATCAGGATGGCCGGACGCGGGATTGAACCGTCGTCCTCCCGAATGCGAGACCAGTGTCTAATCACTGCGCCACCTTGCTCGGTAGAGAGAGAGAGAGAGAGAGAGAGAGAGAGAGAGACTCATTGACGTACATTTATGAGAACGAGGCAAGCTAATGTCTTCCTCTCGCCAAAGCTTCAGACTGGAAAATAAAACAGCTTACTCGCTCGCCACCATGAAGCAATAATGGCATCACTTGGCCGCTTTTCTCGTTTGGTCAGCTTTTCTGGACGTCCTCACATAGCTGTAAGGTGTCTCAAGTTCTCTTTTCAGAAGCGGTACCCTACGTAGTTTTCAATGTTGGTTTTCTGATTAAGTACTTGTAACGTCGGAAATGCATATCCTCCTATTTCCATCTATTGCACTGCAAATTTTTTTCCTTATTTTGTCACCTGAAGATATGACATTTCTGTCTCTTTTTATATATTGTAATTGTTTTACTGTTTGTATATGTATATTTATGTATTTATGTTGGTATGTTTTGTGAATATTATTTGTATTTATACGCTGGGTCTGGCCTAGAGAAAACTATGCTATCGAACGAATGCATCGATAGGTCGTGTGGAGAACCAAAGTGTTTAGGATCATTGGTAGTGTTAACTCTGTCGCGTGGAGCGCGGGCAGAGGGGGAGTCTGGCTGGGGTGGTGCAGTGGAGCAGGTGTGTTGTGTGAAGCTCCCGCGAGTTGCCGCGCTTTCGGGGTTTGGCAGCGTGTAATTGCGCTCGACTTGCAATGATAGTTTCTAACATGGTGTCGCGGACGGGAAGCATTAGCTGGCGCACATCAAGAGCCCGTTTCGTCTGGTGACCGTGTCGAGAAGGAGGCGCGCCAACATCCAGCTTCAGCAACAGCGACGACCGACAATGAGTGACTGTCGCCACCTCCTCGATCGACGGCTTCAAACCTTCAATCAGCCAACAAGAAATACTGGAAGCACGTAAAGTTTTAGAACTGTATGGCAGACCTCAGCTTTTCAAACTTTTAAAATTGTTGCATCACAAAATTACAGCAACTTAGCATGAACCTTTGTTGCTCATTGTCCCAATTGCATTACCAAGCAGGGTCCCTTCATTTTCCGGAATAAACCCGAGTGTCGTTGAAATTCAAACGCCAACATCATTCGATTTCACTGCTTTAATTTCAAAGTTCAGTTAAGGTATTCATAGCTGGCTACAATATTTAGATTACACAAGCACAAATTAAGAGTGCGAGTTTTGTTACCGTATTTTAGCTTACCTGTGACTGCAGATCAGCTTGGTACGTACTAAATTTTACTATTGTTAATTGTTCAGAATCATTTAATTCAAGTTCAAAGTTAAATCTCTTATTTCTAAATTGCGTAGATTCAAGTAGCTTTTGAAATGATTGTTGAGGTAGTCCAAGACTAACCGTATTTTACTGAATTTCGATGTGCTTCAGAAAGAAAGCTCACTATTAACTTCAGTCACTAAATTAACTTTCGATTTTCCGGTTTTATTAATTCTTTTGCTAAATTAAGTCAGAGTGTAGGGAAATTTATTACTTCTGACAAACTTTCAGTTTTCACACTACACGTGTCAACCTTCAGTTGCCACGCTTCTAGTGCTAATTATATGTGTAATAACCTTTCTTTTTCAGTTACTATAGTAATTGTCCTTAGGACTGGCGACCGTAATTTCCCCCAAATCTCAAATACCTAATTACCGCTAGTTAATTGTTAACGTAACGGCCGCACATTTACTTTCTTTATTAACTTTACCCCTTTTCAAAATTAATTTCCACCAGTTTCATTTGCATTTTTCCTTTCATTTAGATGTAAGCCTTTCCTCCCTCTTTACCGACAAATTGACTTCGGTGACGATTGCTTTTCCCAAATTTCCATTAGGTACACGCGGTTT
Source organism: Schistocerca nitens (assembly GCF_023898315.1). Taxonomy (NCBI): domain Eukaryota; kingdom Metazoa; phylum Arthropoda; class Insecta; order Orthoptera; family Acrididae; genus Schistocerca; species Schistocerca nitens. The sequence goes on from NC_064622.1 coordinate 379,547,294, forward strand.
AATTTTTCACTGTCATTAAGGTCGATAAGTGAGGGGGAGGTTACATACTCTAGCGCTCTGCATAACTCTTCTTACTTCAAAGTACTTGGTCACTTTAATGACGGAAATTCGCTCCCTATGACAGGCAGCTAAGTGGTCCAAAGTAAGTCGTGGAGCAACAGTCGTATTTGTGATGTACAGTCCTTACACAGTGCTTACCCTATTTAAATCCTGATTTAGAGGGTTTAAACTGCTTTTAAGAAAGTTCTAGAGATGTCATAAAAATGAGATTGGTCTATAACTTCTTGGGTCGTCGACTTGTTTTCATAATTTCAGAACACACTTCCTACATTAATTTGGGACCCAGCATTTACTGAGACAGCAGTGCTGAAGAAATATGGTTTCCAGTCATACGTTTATGGATCAAAATGTACTACTCTACTACTCTTCTGTCATCTGATCCACTAGCTTTACTAACTTCAGCACCTGATATTGCTCTGTGCAATTCTTCTTGAGTAAACAGTTGACGAAGATCACTCAGTTCCTCTTCCAGAGATACACATATTTAGTTGAAGACTTATGAAAGTGACAGTCAGGTTCACCATTCTTAGCATGACAGTAACTGTTTGATCAGCAGAAATGTTAACATGTACATATTTCTTAGTCGGATCATTACTTTACCTTTTCAGCACTCTGATTTCTGTTTGGCTAGTTTTAGACATACTTCGTTTTTTCCGTGAATTCTGTGCACTCCTCTCCCTTTACTTAATCGATTAAGATATTAAGGTGTTGGCCAGCTAGAGTTATTCCTCGCTCCATGGACTTTCCTCGAAATGTGGAATTTGCTTCCTTAGTTGATGCTTTGTGTTTGGAGCAAATTCCTGTATGTAGTTCGTTCTGCAGTAGCGAGTAGTAGTCATTAGGTTTAAGATGTAGGGATTAGTTCAGCTACCGTCTGATCTGATATCACTAAACTCCACACAGTCAACATTTCTGAAGTTATATCTTCGACGTAGAGCTAGTAACTGTGCTAGTGCCGACATGACTAGGCGGTGACATTTGTGTTTTCAGGAGAGTCTTTTGTACTAAAGAGTAACAGCACTGAAACTTTTAATAACTTTCAGAAATTGTTCTATCCACTCATATAAGCCGGGCGTCGGTTGTGTTCCATAAATGAACAGCGTAGAGACAGAAGTGGTGACACTTCCTGCATGACCTGACCGTCATTTTGCAGGACAATGCTCAAGCACGTACAGTGCAAGCTGTTACTGATTAATTTAACTGATGGAGCTGCTAAGCGCCTACCACCTACTATACTCCCCTGACTTAAGCCCTCGTAAGTTCAACGCGATTTCTAAACTAAAGGAAACACTTCACGGCATTCGCTTCAGGACTGCTACAAATTCGTGGGGCAATAGACATTACTGGCACTGCTACGAGTACCCTAAAACTTCCACATCGTTGGCAACGGGTTATACACAATGCTGGTGACTACTTTGAAGGTCAGTAAATTTTTAAAACACATATCTATTTTGTACGAACTGTAAATAAAAGTTGCCGCTTTTATAAAGTATATTTAAAGTACATTTAAATTCTATTCAGACCACTACACTTAAAAACTGATTTTTTCCCCAACAGGCTACCAGTTCCTCATTTATGGAATGGAAAGAGTTGATGAGGAGAAATAATTGTAGGTTAGTTTCGAAACTTGCTTTGCACAAATGATCAAAGAGTTTTGTCGCTGTATATTGAACTCCTTTCTGAGCCAATGACAGCCTAAATCATATGTAATAGAGGTCATTTTACCTCTAGTGTTATAGAATAGATTTCACTTTCTCCTGCAGTATTGATGGAGTATTTATAACGAGTTTCATTAGCGAATGTATGCACGTGGTTGGTGCAGTGAAAAAATCCCAATTCCTTGAAGAGGTACCTAAATGACGATCGCGGACTATCACCCCATGTTATTCCTACCGCTCGCTTTTGTGTGATCATCACTTGCTTTCTAAGTGATGAGTTACCGCAGAAAAGTTTTTCGTAAGACATAACTGAGTGCTAATACGTAGTTTCCAAGCTCAGCAATTATATGAAGAGCAAAAGTAGGCGAACTAAATTGTTGAGTAGGTTAGTAATATGTTTCTTCCAGTTCAAGTTTTCATCAATACGTGCACCTAAAAATTAGGAGCATTCTATCTTTTTGATTCACTCGTTTCATGTGCTACATCAGTTGTTTGTATGAGTCTATTTGTTGTACAGAAATGAACTTAGGAGCAGCCTATTTTTAAGTCGCCACTTAATAATTCTGTGTAATACGTCCTTAAAGATCTCTTCTGTTGCTTTCCTTCTCATGGGATTTATTATAAAACTAGTATCGACTGCGGACTGTACCAGTTCTGTTACTGAATGTTACATGGACGGTCTTTCACATGTACAAGCGGTAAGAGGATCTGTACATGTACTGCAGCACGAAACGTTATTTGCTGTACGTATTTCTTCAGATATGTTAACTCTGCAAAATCTATTCAACATCCGTGTGTAATTATATGAAAAAAATGCTACAAACCACTACTCCGTAATTGTCACTGTACTGAAGTCTATCTTCTCTGCCATTCAAGGGTTGTCGATTCGTTCTTGACTACCCATACTCTGTAGTCGAAGCGCACGCAATAGTCTTTACCTTACCGCGAGGTCTTTGGTTGTCACAGGTAATTAAATTCGGAGGAAACTGCCTTTAGAAACCAAACTTTCGACGACACCAAGTGAACCATTAAATGAGGGTAGAAATGTCAAATGATTTTATATTTCATTGAACAGTATGATGCACTACATTGACTAAAATGTGTCTGTCCATTCCGTGTAGGGATTTATTGCGCTGAGTAATCGCAGCGATCTGTTAGCTTCGCCGTAGGGCGAATGATTCGCACAGTCGGCGCTGTGACTAAGTGAGCCGCCTGTGGTGCTGGGGACGTCCTCCGCCGATTTGACAGCGGCTACTGAGAGCAGACTATCGGCCGGTCGTGTGGGAAGATACACGGTTTAATTTCCCGGCTGTCCGTCACGGCGCTGCGTCTGCGGTCCGCCTCACATCCTCTTTAGGAGGAGATGAACGCTTCCCGCGGCGACGGCCTGGATAGCTGCCAACGAGAGGCCCACGCCCATTAAAACTGCGCTCCCTCAAAGACCCCTCCTCCGCCGCTGTCTTTTACTCCGCTTGGCATATCTTAGCGCAGGCGTCGTGGTTCACATACTGGGTTCGTAATCAACAGGACTGTACGTACTAAAAGTTTCTAACCTATATCGCTTATTGTCCACAGGGAACGCTTCCCATTAACACATATGCATATGTACTTCACTAATCTCGTTGTAGTGTATGGTGAAGAGTACTTCGTATACCACTGTTACTGTCCTCTCCCCCCCTCTCCCACCCAACCCATCCCGCACTTTGTTGTTCTAATCGCAAAGTGCGCGAGAGTAGAAAGACCTCGAATCCCCCTAACTTCGCATTTATTAATTTATTTTTTCAACGGATATATGCAGGCGTATGCAATTTGTTACATGACACGCAGGAACGTACGCTATCAGAATCTGAAAATTAAACAATACAGTGAAGCAAAAGCCTCTCTTGTACCCCTATTACTACAGTTAAATCAATACCTTCGTCAACCCTTAAAATATCAAGACTGTGTCGTCAACGTTGTTTATCAATCTGTTGTCTTCTGGGGACACCATGGTTTTCTTCGTCTTTTTAATTTGTCAACATAGAAGTGTAGAATGTTGTTTAGGTTCTTTAGATGACCAAACGTACACTGAAATTAAACAAGCGTTGCTGACTTTTTACTTTATCGTCAAGCCTGATAAACTGAAAAATATGCGCAAATCGATTCCGTGCCATGACAGCACTAAAAACTGTACGACCAATATTCTCGTTTGTCGTCGACATTTCAGGAACTGACTCCTTCCAGCAGCGAAACTCCAGCAAAAAATGCGCTCCCTTTGTTGGTATCTTCGTCTGTCCAAATTCTTATGTCTGACGATCAAGGGAATAGCTTTGTCAAAAATCTACGTACACTAATCACTGAATGCTGGCACCATTTTGACTGCACCAGAGTTCGGATTCTACCCACGCATCTGTCAGTGGACCTGACGATGGCGTGATGTAGTGCTAAAAATGGTTGCTCAAATAAAATAACTTTAGACGGCTGAAAGTTTTTTGATTCGATATTTAATACTGAACAGCCGAGTTCCCACAACCATCCGTATAAGGAGGGCTTTATAGAAATTCTTATTCTGTTCATACCAGCATTTACATTGTAATGCTGAACAACACGTGAAGCTTCAGCATTGGCGAGGTTGTATTTAGTATCTACAGCATGGTCATCGAAGAATATGTTGAAAACTTCAGACATTGTGGATGCTAGTTCACTTAAGTGCACTGTCTCTCAAGATACTTTGGCCATGTTATACTGACGACAGCTAGTCACCGGGGACACTGAGCTTGTTCATTTGTCTCGTGACTTTCCAATAAACTCACCTTCTTCACGGGGATCCGCATAAGAAGTTATCACGGCAATGTTACTTTCTTCTGAATTCACTTCAAAGTTACGTTTCGATTCCGACGATTTTGTTCTGATCACTCAAGACCCCACTTGGTTCATATGGTTCAAATGGCTCTAAGCACTATGGGACTTAACATCTGAGGTCATCAGTCCCCTAGACTTAGAACTACTTAAACCTAACTAACCTAAGGACATCATACACATCGATGCCTGAGGCAGGATTTGAATCTGCGACCGTAGAAGCAGCGTGGTTCCGGACTAAAGCACCTAGAGCCGCTCGGCCACAATGACCTTCTTCCCGCTTGGTATGTTACGGGTTAAGCTTTTGTGTTTGCTTTACGAATGTGTAATTCAACGCGCTGTTCGTTACCTACTCTACACATTGTACGTGGAAAGGGTCTCAGACTGAGATGCAACCTTTAGTAACATCCCAACAAATGTATCGAAAGCTACTTCTTCGATGAACTACACTTACTGATAATTCTTTCAACAGTTTTAATTTGCTGTCTGCCTTAGCTGCGATTAGTATGTTTGGTCGTTCCACTTTAAATATTCCATAGTATACTACGTTACCATATATTTAATGGTTGTTACTCTCTTCACAGCCCGCATCTCGTGGTCGTGCGGTAGCGTTCTCGCTTCCCACGCCCGGGTTCCCGGGTTCGATTCCCGGCGGAGTCAGGGATTTTCTCTGCCTCGTGATGGCTGGGTGTTGTGTGATGTCCTTAGGTTAGTTAGGTTTAAGTAGTTCTAAGTTCTAGGGGACTGATGACCATGGATGTTAAGTCCCATAGTGCTCAGAGCCATTTGAACCATTTGAACTCTCTTCACATATCGTTCGTCAGTAATGCAATTAAATAATAACTCGTCTATCCACGTATTTGTGCGGAATATCTTTCACTTATTTTAATTGTGTCCATACTCTGTGGCCGTTCCTACATTTCGTTACAATTCTTGTTTACATCAACCGCGAGCTTTACGAGGATCTTCCCATGGTTAAACTCTACTTTATATTGGAACATGGTGATAGGGATATGAACGCAGATATCTTTATTGGTGACTGAGAGGAGAGTACTGCATAGCTTTACATCAGTACTTACGTGACCTGCAAACTAATAATTATAGCCATTAGCAGCACTATGGTTTTAGGGTGGTTAGTACCACAAAGCATATGTGGTAGAAGCAAGTGATTAATGTTTATTTGCCTTGGGTAGATCGTCATGATTGAAGTGTGGACACTTTGTCTATAATAACAGGCATTGTACACTAAGTGATGCAGTACGGCCATCTCAAAAAATCAGGCCTTAAATTATGTAACATGTGTGCAGGAGTACTTTGAGATGCAGTGATGAGGCAACTGGATGCACATTAAGGTGACAATGATCACAAGATCTGCACTTATGCTCCTAAAACGCCGCTTTTGTGAAATATAATTGCCCTACAATCCTTCATTGGAATGTCTTAGAAGCGACTTATAGATCTATTTCTCTCTCTCTCTCTCTCTCTTTCTCCGTCCCCCCCCCCCCTTTTCCATTTGTGTGTGTGTGTGCGTATGTGTGTGTGTGTGTGTGTGTGTGTGTGTGTGTGTGTTAGGAACGATGATCGTTGTTGGCAGAGTCCGTGTTAATTCCTACAGAGAAGATTGCCGATAGCTTATTTATTTAATCGTACGGGTAGGGTCCCCCGTCGGGCAGACCGTTCGCCAGGTGCCGGTCTTTTAATTTGACGCCACGTCGGCGACTTGCAGTCGATGACGATGATAGGATGATGATGAGGGCAACACAACACCCAGTCCCTGGTCGGAGAAAATTCCCCAATCCAGCCGGGAATCGAGACCGGGCCCAGTGGATTCACAATTCGCCACGCTGACCATTCAGCTACCGGGGTCGGACTGCCGATAGCTATAAAGGTCAAGTTACGCCAGCATAAAACACTAACAAAATTCTGCGGCTGGATTAACATCAACGACATACAAGAAGCAGATGTTGTTGGAACATACAGAGTCGGGAAAAGAGTGCACAAAGCCCAGTTTCATTTCTGGAACGTTTCTTGATTGCGAAATGCGATTAAAAGTGACGAAAGTACAGAAATATAGGAAATTAAGAAGATGAGATTTGAATGAATTGAAAAATTCATCGGTTACTGAGAATTTCAATAGCAGCTTTTAATAAAGCACTAGAAACCAATACAATAGAAGAATAATGGGTAGCCTAGAGTTAGTGGTAACCGCCAAAGCAGGAATTGATACAAACCAACTACAAAACCGCGGGTGTGTGCTTGACTACGGCAAAGATAGATGCGCTTCCAGAAAAAGATACGGCAGAATATCGAGAGGTGAGGTAGCAAGTCGGTATTAGACAAAGACAGCGCCTTGCACAAAGACTGGGAGGTAACACACCACGTAATTTGTCCTTCGGTGAAACTGCAAATTGGGCCTAGCTATCACAAAGCTGATACGGCATGAAATTCAGAATTCTGGAGAACAGGGTGACGGCATCAGTCCCGACCGAAGATGGTCTGCAAGACATAGAGCGTCAGTCATTCGGTCAGGCAGAAAGACTGTGAGGAGACAGTGATGACATAGGGGTGTCAGATGGTGAAGGAGCAGCGGGGGGACAGTTAGCAGCCACTCAGAGGGATCGTAAGAGTTTGCTTTCTGCTGGCATGCCAACCTGTTGTTGTTTCAGTCTTCAGACTTCACACAGTTCTCTGCATCTACGAGGGCGGTTCAGAAAGTAACCTCCGATTGGTCACAGTGCGGGTTGTGGGGGGAGTAGCGACACCATCTGTGCGTTCACGCACTCAACAGGTCAGTCGGCATCAAGCCGTGGTCGAGTGAACGTCGTACCTGCGCTAGTTTAGTTTTTGTGGCAGTTTGAAATGTGTGCTGCAATAGAAAACCCCGCCAAATGTGAAGTGCGTGCTGTCATAAGGTTTTTTACAGCCAAAGGATATTCTGCAGCAGCTATTCATCGTGAGCTTTGTGCTGTGTACGGACCAAGAGTTATGAGTGAAGGAGTTGTCCGTGAATGGGTACGTTTATTTAAAAGTGGACGAGAAAACGTTCATGATGAAGAGAGGAGTGGTAGACCATCATTGGTGACTGACGAACTCGTTCAGACAGTTGATGCAAAAGTTCGTGAAAATAGACGTTTCTCAATGTTGGAGTTGTCTACTGGTTTTCCACAGGTTTCTAAGACTCTCTTGTACGAGATAGTGACAGCAAGATTGGGTTACCGTAAGTTCTGTGCACGATGGGTGCCCAAAATTCTTACCGACCACCACAAAACTCAAAGAATGGCCTCTGCATTAGACTTTCTGTCACGTTATGAGGACGAAGGAGAACCATTGTTAAACAGAATCGTGACCGGTGATGAAACCTGGATTAAGTACGTGAACCCTGAGACAAAAGAACAATCAAAGATGTGGGCACATTCAAATTCGCCTACCAAACCAAGAAAAGCCTCGCAAGATTTTTCTGCCAGAAAACTGATGGCAACGGTGTTTTGGGATGCCAAAGGGGTGTTGTTGGTTGAATTCATGGAACGTGGTACGACCATTAATCAAGACGTGTACTGTGAAACAATAAAAAAGTTACGACGGGCTATACAGAACAAACGCCGTGGTATGCTGACTTCCGGTATCGTTTTTTTGCACGATAACGCCCGTCCTCACTCTGCTCGCAGAACAACGGCCCTTCTTGAGTCCTTCAAGTGGGACGTTATCAACCATCCACCTTACAGCCCAGACCTGGCGCCAAGTTATTATCACCTCTTCATGCATTTGAAGAAATGGCTCGGGTCACAGCGGTTTGATGACGACGAAGAGCTCAAAGATGCGGTCACAGGCTGGCTCCAGGCACAAGCGGGTGATTTTTATGCAGAAGGAATTTCAAAGCTTGTGAAGAGATACGATAACTGCCTCAATCGCTATGGAGACTATGTAGAAAAATAGTGCAAAGATGTAGTTGTAAGATGTATATATTAAAATATTTTTATTTAACTTGGTGTATTTTTTTAAATCAACCGGAGGTTACTTTCTGAACGGCCCTCGTATTTCGATGTCTATTCTCACTTGGGACACACTCGCTTCATGCTCCACTTTGAAAAGACTTACCTTTCAGTGCACTGCATTAGCCTTTAACCATCCGACTGCGAGACTGTTACGGTCGCAGGTTCGAATCCTGCCTCGGGCATGGATGTGTGTGATGTCCTTAGGTTAGTTAGGTTTAAATAATAGTTCTGAGTTCTAGGGGACTGATGACCACAGACGTTAAGTCCCATAGTGCTCAGAGTCATTTGAACCATCCGACTGATTTTCCTCGTCTAACTCTCCTTCTGCAAATTAATCGCTGCTGTTAGTTGTCACCAAGAGGGGTAGCCAAGGAAAACCGCTTCAGCCGCCAATCCTGTTATACCTGAGACATTATGTCAGGCAGCTAGGACGAAGGAATGGGTTAAGCCATCAGCTGTTTTGTAACAAAGTCAAAGAACATGGAACATGAATCCTGTCGGCGATGGGTGATCGACGTGTCTGGGGCCGAAGTCGCATCTGCTGTGCACACCTTCATACAAACCTGATTCCGTCAAGTTGTGAGATAAAATAGTCCAGCCCCTCGCCAAGTTGCTGAATTGGCCCCGTGAGCATATTTGTATTGATGATGTACTAAAAATATTTCCCTTTGAGGCCTTCAGTCAATTTGTTTCGCAACACTATGACGCCCACTGGGAGGCCTGCCATACGCCATTTTAATTTTACTACATTTTGGCCCACAACGTCGATAGACCTGCATATTAATATCCATGATTTCCATCTCAGTCTCAAGTTATTGCAGTTTAAATTATTTTAGTATGTAGTACAATATATATTATTTTGCTATCGTTCGAATGGACAAATTTTCGACAAATTCCTTAATATGATCCACTTTGCTCTCTTTTTTGTCTTTATCTATTCCACCATTTGAACACACACTCAACAGCTGCACGTATTTGTCACATTCTGCTCTTTTTATGTTGTGGGGTATATAATGTAGTGTTCATTCCATTGTCGAATTCGTCATCGATGTCTACAGTGGTGTGATCTTTGAGCTACGAGAGAAGTCCAAAATGTCTTTATCTCTCATAATCGGCGATGTTTGCACATCATAATGGGCAACAAGAAATTCAGGGAATGATTATGAGGAATAGTCCAATAGTAAAGAATATTTCCCAAAAATTCAATTAATGTTGGTTAAGTCTCAATTTCCACCAGTTCCTAAGCCACCAAAGTGTTTGGTATCATATTTTATTGTCTGATTGGATTGTGCTGGACGATTATCAGCTTGTAATAGTTCTCGCTTCCCACGCCCGGGTTCCCGGGTTCGATTCCCGGCGGGGTCAGGGATTTTCTCTGCCTCGTGATGGCTGGGTGTAGTGTGTGATGTCCTTAGGTTAGTTAGGTTTAAGTAGTTCTAAGTTCTAGGGGACTGATGACCATAGATGCTAAGTCCCATAGTTCTCAGAGCCATTTTTGATTATCAGCTTGTAATAGTCGGTAGTCCGACTGAGAATCCATTTATCAACAAAGTGGCAAAAGGCCACTCGTTTTGTTCACTTTCCACTCCACTGGTAATATTCTAAATGTATAAACTGGGCAGTTTTAAACTATTCTGAGAATCTAGGGTAGTATTTCAGATCAAGACAAACTGTATCTACCAATACGTTGATTCTTTCCACAGAGTTTCCTCCATCAACACGATTGTCCCCCAAATGTTAAAGTCTTACTAGATAACCACCGATGAAATAAGAGAATCGAAGCCAATGCGTAGTGAAACCAGTTTGTCGTGATAGTCGGTAAAACTTTTTTAACATCACCGCAAATATTTTCCTTCCTTGAAACGTTCCATCAAGTGTGCATTTGAACGAATTTCAATACCCATACGACATGCAGGTTCATCATCCAAAAGTAAAGGTACTGTTATGAGAGCATTCTGAGATCTACCTTGTTTCAGCCGAACAGGAGGCGCAGTCTCTATACTTTCTTGTTTCGGTGTTCTCATGAGTTTTGTCTCTGTCTCTGATATACTACCCTCCAATATTACCGTAATTTGATTTCTATTTTTCAATACCGTCGACAGTGTAAAGTCAGCAACTACAAACACTTTAACGATTTCTGCTCTCAACATACGGTTTTCTTGAACTGCTTGGAGAATCTGCTTCTTCATGTTAAGCGTAACTGCAGTTACTTTCCATCGATGCTTCTCTAACATTTTGCGTTGAAAATAAATTGAATGAAATACGAAAATATTTTGATAGAATGTGCACTGACGAGTATTTAGAAACACAGTGACCTCGACACATCCACCAAAGAACGAGGAAACTAGCTGCTGTGCTTGGATAGTAGCAACATAGTCATAGTAGCGTTGTTTGGTCTAAATAAGCATCAGTTTCCAGAACGTTGCGACTTCTGAATGCTGGTCTATTAGTTCGCATAAAAAGTGAAATATTTTTACGTTAAGCAATTTTCATTTCGTGCTAAGAAAATTCTGAAATCGCATAATATTATGTCTAAAACACATTGTTATTTCATGTTAACTGATTTCGCACCTGACGCGATTTTGTGTTAAAAATGATTCGACATATATATATAAATATAGTTTACACGTCTTTTTGGTGCACGCATCAGTTTTTGAGGTTAGGTCGCATATCATCTCCTTGTTTAGGTGGCTTATTTCCTGATTTCTTGTTTCTTACATAAATTTATCTAGTTACAGGTGTAATGAAAGGTTGTATCCAAATGAATTTTACACTGTTTTATGACTACCTTTATGACTACCTAACCACACTATTCAGTGGTAGCAGTGGAAGTTAATGTACACGAATCTCCTCCGTACTGACGCCTGACTCACTTTTACATCACTACTATAAAAACCAGACCCACATATCATGTGAGTCTTACAGTACGGAGGCCTTCAAGAATAGACTTACAGCCTATGTCTACAAGAGGCTACTCTAAACATCCTCCTTTATGCAAGACATATTTGCAAAGTCGAACGACGTTATTAACGCTTTTACCAATTCGGCGTTTTCACGTTACTGTTTAAAATTAATGCTCTTAAGGCTTTTACTTTATTAATATTTTACCTTCAGCCGTTGTTGCATGCTTAGTCTGCATCTTTCAATTATGTGTTCCCAACAATTGAAATAACACTCTACGCAACCGTATTTTATAAGATTTAAAAAAAATTGAAATTGGTCTAGGAGATGTAAAAGCACTCCATAATATATCTAATAATTTTAGGGAGTGTAATCTTGGCCGCAATGCTGCGAATACAAAATTCCACGTGAAAATGGCCGTACCGTTGTTATCGTGGTTCGGAAGTTATCAAATGACTACTAAACATAGCCCTTGCATTGTGAATTTGAACCTGAAGAAACTCTCCGTAAATAGTAAGTTTTATAATTCGTACTCTGTTATTCTACATCTCAAATATGAGCTTTAATACAGAAGCTACTGATCTTGAATTTAAAATCTCTCCCAAGCTTTATGTACCAATGGAATCACCCGTACTCACAGAATGTAGCTCCATTATAAGCTTTTTCATGATTTGGCGTATCCATAATTTTGTTTTAACAACTGAAATGAACCTACGAAAATTGCATCCTAGTTCACAAACAGTTCGCATTTACTGCGGTTTTTTTCTCAAACCACCCAAGTACTTTTGGTAGGGGGAATCAGTTAGTGCTTTACCTACCTTCCGAATGGTTTGTTATAAAGATTGCCTCCCTAATACAATGTCGATCTTGTTTCACACCGGTAAAATGATTACCACGTTTTTAGTCGCACTTGTTTCTTCGCCAACCAACAGCTTTCGTTGTGGTTTCGTTTTTTATATTCAGTGTAGCATTCACAGCAGTATATCGGTGGGCTATGCGTTAGTGGGAATGAAATGTGGAAAAGTGAGTAGTACAGACGTAATTAAAGTCGAAGTTTTTGAGATTTGTTACCGCAGATTGAATCACGACATTGGTTTCGCATCAGATAGATAGAAAGCTTTGTGGAAGACATAACTAAAATAAGACAATATATTGATAATATAAGCCTGAAGAGGAATAGTTAATTTGTTAACATAGGTACGTGTAGAGCGAGAGCAAGTCCGTAGAATCAAATTGATGTAGGCTGCTGTACTTAAACATACGTGAAAAAGACTAGTGTGAATATTTGCATTTAGTCTTGCTGACATAAATAAAAAAATTGTTTAGTTTTATCAGTTACGATTCCAAATGTAGTCTTTCTCGAGCACTTATGTTCTGGAATCAACAAATGTACCATCTACTGCACAATAATTTTTCATATTAGAATATTATTCTCATACATCGATGCGATTGGATCTTAAGACACTTAATTTGACACTTGTCATCATATCAATTATTTCACCAATTTTTGTCCACTACACGTATCGATCTGGTCCTCAGAAAGTGTCGACATACAGCTTAAGTCCGAACACGATCTTGTGAAATACCCCGCAAATTGATTTATGCCAGATCCACAGCCCTATTTTTTGCAATTGTGTAGATTTATAAACAGTGAAACACTCGTATTCATACATTTCTATGAAATGCGTGACACCTCTTGCGTAAGATATTTACCAATAAATAACCGCGCATACCATCCATCCAGACCACTGGACAAAAAATTTCTAAGGACACGCTTACTAAGCCGCATGGTAAACTTTCTCGTTAATTTACTGGATCCACAAATCCACGGCCGGAGAGCAACGGCGTTCTTCAATCGGAAAGACATCACCAAACTGTAGTTTCCTATTTCGGCGATTCTCCCTTTAAAAAAATACAAGCGATGGAGTGGAAGTGGCTGTAGCTTTGAAATCAACAGAAACATTTGTCAGGACAAATTTTCTAGAAATATTATGTTAGAACCTTGTTCCAACATATATCTACTACTCAAAAATGGTTCAAATGGCTCTGAGCACTACGGGACTTAAGTGCTGTGGTCATCAGTCCCCTAGAACTTGGAACTACTTAAACCTAACTAACCTAAGGACATCACATACATCCATGCTCGAGGCAGGATTCAAACCTGCGACCGTGGCGGTTGCGCGGTTCCAGACTGTAGCGCCTAGAACCGCTCGATATCTACTACCCATGTAAGAGTTAAATCGAAAAAAGCAAATAGTAATTAGTAACCAACTGCTTTAACTTTCGTCGAAAAAGTGTCCGATCCACATACGCGTTGATCGCATTGTAAATATTTATCAGTGATACAAATTTTATTCATTGTTCGGGCATGCATGGTTTTCTCTTCACTTGTTTAACGCTAAGACTAACTCCTGTTTCCTTCTTTAACTTTTATGTCTCTGAACAGCGTGTATTATTTTTCCATTTTATTACAGTTTCATTCCTCGTCGAACGTTCTTTTGTACTTAAACATTTAAACTTGTCTAGTCTCTCGAAATGCAGTTTCCGCACGATTCATACGTCATTTCGCCTACACATTGTCTCACACATATACAGCTTTACGGAATACCTCCTGCTTTGTCGGCCAGCGTGGCATTTTACTGAAGAATCTGCTTTTCAATTTGCAATATTCCTCGGTCTATTTTATAGTTTATTATTCCACGAAAGGCTTTGTCCAGATCCTTTAACATACATGATGGTACCTCGTTTCTCTATACTCTTCCTCATTATTCCACCAGTATGACTGAACTGACGGTATAACACGATTTTGGACTCACGATCAGGTCTTCCTTTCCTTCACATCAGCGTCAGGCGATATACATCCCACAGCCATACGAATGGGGACCGTGTTTGCTGGCCAATTATTTGTGGGCACTGGAGCAATAAAACTGCGTCAGTGTGTGTCACATGTTTGCAACACAAGTAACTTATGTAACAGCAATCCGTTTTGCAGTTGCGGTCGGCAGACAACGGAGAGTTTCCGCGTGCAGAAATGGCGAAACGGATATGAGATTTCTGCCATTCTAGTCCATTAGCTCGAAATGATCATTGTCGGGTTTCTGAGAACGTATTTACAACCACATAGAACACGCTTCGGTTTGCCTCTATATGAACTCTAGGCATTGCATGGATGTAGTCATGATACTGATTAGAGCAATCGATCAATAGCATTATTTCACGTTTACACTCAAGCCACGAAGATGTGAACATTATGTGAGTTTTATTCAAACGCAATATATACAGTGAACCAGAACTCCACCGACAAACTTTCAGAGATTGTTCAGGAAAACTATATCAGTATTTTGGTATAAGGATCAAGGATCTGAAGGCTCGGTATAGAGCAATAGTTTGTTACCACAGTCAGCCTCGTTTCTGTGAAAATGCCTACATAACAATGAAGAAATTCATAGTATAGGATAACTAAAACGTATATCACACAAAGCAAAAACAACGAAAGAGGCCTCGGACGAAACAAGTACACTTTTAACATGAGGTGCTCAGTCTGTTCTGTCTTTGAACAGTGCAGCAAGTGGCAAACCCAGAACTGCTCCCCTGTTGGTACTACTCAAAATTTCAACTACCATGATCAATGTACAGTGCACGGTGATGCGCCATAGTCCCATCGTCGACTGTCTTTTATGGCCAAGAATTCGAGGAGCTTGGTGCACTTTGTAACACTCCGATTTTATGTATCCCGCTCGATCGGGATCTGAATAGCAGCCCAAATAAATATTAATTAATATGACCGTGTACCTAATGGGGCTGGCAATCGGAATGGACTGCTGCGGAGTTGTTAATTCCATTTTGTCCTTTTCAAATGCTGTAATAATTAAATGTCTGGTGACAAACACAAGAAAAGGGAGACAGCCACTACCTTCGTCATACATATTTAATTGCGGCTAATCTCAGCACAGGCTTCTTCATTATTCATAATCGTCACACGCAAATTCAATCACTGTAATCCAACACTGCAATCCAAATGATGCCGACGCGGTAGACGCGAAACCAAATAAATATCGTCACAAAAATATCACTGAGCACTCTCGTAATTAAACTTCTTCACTTTCCCGTATTATCCTAACACAAAGGGGTTAAACCGCGGCGATGGCCACTCCCTTTGTCGGTAAGCCTTGTATCACAGCTACCTTCCTCCGCACGGCTCGGTCCGCAACCTGGAACTGACTCAACTCTACACTCGCTCACGCAACCCGACACTATCGATTGTTTGCCCTGTCGACCTGTGCCGAGTGCAAACTTATAGTAAGGGCCTACGGACCCCTTACAACTTCTTCCATGTCTGCGATAATTCTAGCATACAGGAGGGTGCAAGTATCGACCAGTCTCGTGAATTAATCTTTTCATATGCCCCGAGAAGAAGATTCTCTTTACACGTTCGGTGAAGGCTATAGGTGTCATGTGTTTTGACCGTTGTGGCCATGAAACAGGACGGCCGCGACCAGCCCATTGCCGTCCAAACTGTACTTCGATGTCGTTTCTAACACTAAGTGTAAAGAGGGCACTACTGTTGCAACATCAGGTACCTTAAGCGAATCGAAACAAGACGCACACCGCATATCTTCGACATTTGCAGCGTTGTGCACTATTGTCAATGCAATAAAGAATCTAACTAAATGGGTCAAGAGAACGAAAAAAAATTGAATAATTCTGCAAGGAGCTGAGAGAAACCCTGGGTCTGTTCCACCAACATACTCAGATGGTATCCTTGAACAATCTTTGAAATTTTGTCGGAGGAGTTGTGATTAACTATGTATATCCCCTTTTTCTACTGGTCTGATACGTCTGCTACGTTGTGGTATTCTTTCCAGTCCAACGTAACTAATAAATGGAACCCTCTGTAACCTGTTTCGCATATCATGGTCTTTGCTGTCTCTACTGTTATCCCTTTTTAGAGTTCCAGGGAAATCTGGTGGAGATAGGTGGACAGAATGATTGAGGATCAACTCCAGAAGCTGTTGAAACTTTTATTTATTTCCCAGTAGTTTATCACAGAAGACTCGTGTACATGCCAAGTGTCAGGTGGACACTGACTGGAGGGGGCGCCTAATCCACTGGCCATGGTGTGCTCCGCGAGGGCGGGAGGCAGTCAGCAGTTGCTATGATTCGTTCAACACGGTGGCCATGGGTTGCTGGTTTTCCCGGGAGACTGAATATGCTACCCCAGTTCCTTGTGAAACAGGTTGGCCAGGTCCAGCTATAGACGACGGTAATTGGTGGAGGGATTCAAATTACAGTGTCAGGTGCATCTGGGTACGAACCCGAGACTTGCGACTGGCTGTTGCAATCTGATACTGGCGAACTCCCTGTGTCTCAATACCCCCGGCCCCTGAGTGCTGCACTGGTGCCAACATGCAGGCTGTCCTGTCAGGATGCCAGTCAAGCAGCGACTCCTTGGCAATAGAATCTCCCATTACAGTGGACGCCGTGTGAACGACTCACCATTTCCATACATAGCCTGACCGAGTGGGCAGTATTTAAATTTATTTATTTATTTATTTATTGATTTATTTAACCTGGCAAGATTAGGGCCATCAGGCCCTCTCTTACATCTAACCAGGCATTCTACTTATTTTACATTCATATGTTTTAGTAGGCATGTTAAACTACATCTAGTACAAAAAGTGAAATAAACAATTTGAAAGGTACACCTGGAAAAATACATACATATAGAGTTTATATTCTTAGATCACAAGTACTGTTATAATTAGATATTATTGAACAGACAGATTTGAGATAGGAGTGCTGGCAGCAGGGAGTATGAGGGAGACTCATGGTGAAGGGAGGAGAAGAATAGAGAGACATGATGAAACATAATTAAGGAAATATAAAGGAAAAGAATATTGCGTGGCTAATAGAGATAGATGAAGAGGAAGGCATCTCAGGAGCAACATAGGAGACGCTAGCTTTGCTATTTGACATATGAGGGGATTGTCCTTGTACAGTAATTTTGTGGAGAACTTTATGAGGATGATAGTAGGAAATGCTTCAACTTCTTCTTAAAAGCAGCAGGAGATTGAATTTTGCGCAAGGTAAGGGGCAGTTTGTTCCAGAGGCGGACAGCGGCAACTGAGAAGGAGTTTGCAAAAGTTTTTGTTTTGTGAGTGGGCACAGTTAGGATACCAAATAAGAGTGACCTCGTGTTTCGATTGTGATGACATGACAGGTTTTTAATCTCTGAAGCAAGGTACTGGGGTGTTTGCGCCTCGAGGAGTCGGTGGAGTAGACATAGAGTGTGGTAGTCGCGCAATTTGTCCGGCCGCAGCCACCCTAGCTGGGAGTATGAAGCACTAACATGATCGTATCGGCGAATGTTGCAGGTGTAACGCACACAGGCATTCATGGTTAGCTCTAGCCGTCTTTTGTTTTCACTGCTCATGCCTTGTTGAATCACATCACAATAGTGGAGGTTCGGTAGAACGAGTGCTTGCACGAGCTGGCGTTTCAAGTCCTGTGGAAATATGTTCCGAAACTTTTTGAGAGCATAGAGACAAGCAGACGTCTTTCGGCACACTGCAACTGTATTCTCCGCCCAGTTGAGATGCTCATCCAAAGTTACACCCAAGTTCTTCACTGTTTTCTGATATGGTATTGGAGTACCGTCGAGCAGAATAGGAGGTAGCCGTTCGCGGAAATCTGAACTTATTAATTTCTGATGGGCTATTAAGATTACTTGCGTCTTTTTTGCATTTAGTTTAAGCCCCAGGTTTTTCGCCCATGTCACTACTGAAGACAGATCATCGTTCATCTGAGCGATTGCAGTGTTTACATCTTCAGGTCTGACGCTTAGGTAAAGCTGGAGGTCGTCGGCATAGAAATGATATTTACAGGAGGACAGAACCGATGAAATATCGTTGACATATAAAGAAAACAAAAGTGGTCCTAAGACTGATCCTTGTGGCACTCCCGAGGAAACATGTTTCCATGAAGATTTTTCATTTACGCAGACAACACATTGCTGTCTGTCTTTTAAGTAGCTTTCAAACCATCTCATTGCACTTTCAGAGAAATTAAGCTGTTGCATTTTTCTGAGCATTATGTCAAAGTTAACAGTGTCAAAAGCTTTGCTGAAGTCCAGTAGCGTCAATATTGTTGCCTTTCGATTGTCGATGGCATATTTCAGGTCATCAGTTACTTTAATTAGAGCAGTGTTTGTGCTGTGATGTTTACGGAAACCGGATTGAAATTTGTCATATAGGCTTAATTCATGCAAGTGTTCAGTGATTTGGTCATGAACAATATATTCAAGTGCTTTGGAAACAGCAGGCAGTATGCTAATTGGTCGGTAATCACTAGGCAGTTGCGGGTTTTCGATCTTAGGGATGGGTCGAATTAGGCTTCTTTTCCATGCAGTGGGATATATTCCGTTCACGAGGGAAAAATTAAATATGTCAGTTAAGACAGGCACTAAGATATCGGCAACATTCTTAATCATGGTTATACCGATACTGTCGTTGCCTATTGCATCAGAAGAGATTCTCATTATTGCTTTTCTTGCCGTATTTGTTGTTACATGTTTTAGATGGAAGGTATCGTTGTTAGTTATCCTGTTTAGGGATTCTTGTGGACGGTAATTATCAGCTGTACTGGTATTCAGAGGTGCAGAGAAGAATTCATTTAATTCGTTAGCTGACACATGAAAAGTGGTTTCCGATTTTGCCTTTCCGACCCCCAAGCTACGGAGATTCTTCCATAGAGTCGTGGGCGTCAGATCGCTGCATACAAGGGAGCGAGCGTGCCTGATTTTAGCATTGCGAATGCATTGTTTCACTCTGTTCCGTAGCTTTCTATATTCTTCGAAACGCTCGCGTTTCGGATCTGCCTTGAAACGCCTGTGGGCAGCATCCCTATTAGTCATCATTTGACGTAATTCAGCTGTCAGCCATGGAGCAGGAGATTTTCTTACACGGATTGTGCGCACAGGTGCATGTTTGTCATAGAGGGCAGTGAGTTTATCACCAAGTTCATTAATTTTGCCGTCGATTGTGGGTTTTCTGGTTATTTGATGCCATGAGATTTCTGAGCAATCGGCTGTTAGAGCGTCAAGGTCAATACGTTTCATGTTCCTACAAGTTATGTAACGCGATTTGATCCTTGGGGGCTGCACAGAGTAGGCCAGGAATATTACATCATGTGCTGAGAGGCCAGGGGCCGATGTTTGACCAACATCTCTTACTTTGTCAGTCTGTTTCGTTGCGATTACGTCTATAAGAGTATGACTGTGCGCCGTATGGTGTGTAGGTTGTAATGGAAGAATGTTCATGCTATTGCAACTAAACAGTCTTCTTAGGTTTATTGCGGAGGGAGTGTCTCTTAGCAGGTCTATGTTCAAGTCACCCATTACGATGACATGTTCGTATTGACACTGAAGTGAATGTAATTCCGACTGGAAGGAACTCATTGAGCTTATTTTTGGCGGCTTGTACACGACGCCAGTCAAGAATATCCGACTTTGTATATTTATTTCAATGAACATGAATTCAGCCTCTTTTTCTTCAGCAGGATTTGACGTACATAAGACTTTCGCTTAGAGATCTGTTCGTATATACGCGCCGACGCCGCCACCTCGCTTTTTTGATCTGTCTGCCCTAAGAAATGTGTACCCTGGGAGATGAATAGATGCAGAGGATATGTGTGGTTTCAACCACGTTTCGGATAAGAGGATTACGTGGTAGTTTAGTTGGTTGAAGAGGAGGCTAAGTTCTTCGTAATGTGCAGGTAAAGACTGGATGTTGCAGTGAGCTGCTAAAAGCTCTGACGCGTTCCGCTGAGCAGCCTGAAGTAGGGTGGCAGACTGGTTTGTCCCTTTGTTAGGCACTACCTGCCGCGAGGGGCACTGGCCGCTGCTTCCGCCAAGTGGCATAACACAGGGGTGTCCGAGATTTTGCGCGCCCTGTGTGTGACACCGCGAGTGCCGAAAGAAAGGCGACTGCTAGAGATTTCCTGAGGTTGCGGGAGTATAGAAAATGGATTAGTGGTATTCGGTGCAAGGAGAATATGACCAAAACAGTGACGGCTGTGTGTCACTGTGTATCCTCTGTCGTACGAGGAGAAATGTAATTAGCGTATTTGAAACAGCTTAGGGTGGAAATAAGGGAAAAGGGAGTGATTTAAGAGGCCGATGCTGCCAGCAGAGAGAAGTAAGCTTAATAATTAATAGATTATCGTAGGAAGCTAGAATTAAATTGAAATTTACTAAAGTGATGCTGGTAGTGATTATCGTAGGAAGCTACAATTAGATTGAAATTTGCTAAAGTGATACTGATAGTGATTTTTGTTATGAACAATTTAAACCGAAGTGATGGGTGATTAATGAACTAAAGGAGAGACTAATAATTGCAATAGAACTAATTCAGAACGGAAGAGAATAAACTGAGAAAATGAAAAAAAGTATTAGCAGTAACTAAAATTAAGTAATGGTTAGAGCTACAGACACAAAAAAATAGTGAAGAGTTAATACAGTTACAAAAACAATTAGTTGAAGGTACAAATATGGGTATAATTAAAAAATTAATAAAATTACAAGACTATATCTGAGTATAGGGCTGTTACAATTTGCAAATGGTGTTAAGTTTGCACTTTTGGCTCGAGTAGCTTCACTTAATACTATTCAGTTCTGTCATGTTTGTGACTGTCTTCTTTCCAGCTGCTGTCTTAATGATTACTCTGCCGTCCTGAGTCCACACATTCTGAAGACCGAAATGGGATATGGCACTGTTTAAAATCTTTAGCCGTTCGTGTGTCAGATCTTCCCTTATTGTAAGCCCTGTCCTTGCTAACTTCTTCTTCTGGGTAAAGATCTCTGCCCTTTTTCGGTAAGAGATAAATTTAATTATTATTGGACGAGGTTTGGTGGCACCTGGTAGTTTTCGTCCCACCCGATGGCTCCTGTCAATGTCTGCCTTGGTCACTTCTACGCCTAATTTTTCACGCGCAACTTGTATAAGCAGGTTGTCCGTGTCTTCTTCTTTATTTTCTACTACTCCAAACAGTCGTAGACTATTTCGCCTTTGGTACTGTTCTAGTTCGTCAGTTGCGGCAGATAGTTTCACTTCCAACTCTCGTGCCTTTTTCTCGTATTCAGACACAGACTTTTTTAGTGCTGTAATTTCGGCAGTATTGGCCTCAACAGTTTCACGCATTTTGGCCAATACTGCTGCCGTTACAGTATCTGATATAGTGCCTGCTATGAGATCGAGATTGTTTTTATCGCGAAGCGCAGCGTTTACCTCAGAGCGGACCAGCTCCGCTATGCCGGGAGCCGCGGCCGCACCTTCCGCCAAGAGCGGGCCCGCCGCACCTGCTGCTTCCCCGCTGCTGGACGCGCTGTTGTTGACTCTTCTGTTTACCATTTTCTCGAAGATATTGGCGGAGCACAGAAAAAAAAATAGCACTACTGCACAGAACACTGTTGTTTACACGATTTCCACTTGTACTAGACAACACCACCTGCGAGAACACCTTCGAATTCGACTAAATTTCGCGAGCCGAACTAAACACGTGTTACACTGCAGCCGCCAGGTCAGACTTGTTGTTGAGTGATCATCCCACAGGTCACATACACCACATGTCACAGTATCTTCCAAGCATTCCAGGTCATAATAACTCTGTTGGCCATTGACTGGACAGTCCTACTGGGGACCCTAGGATGATGTGGTGATATGCCACGGATGTACAGCAAGTAGTGTGATTAGAGAAATGGGCCCACGTTGTTCAAAATGTGTGTGAATTCCTAAGAGATCAAACTGATGACGTCATCGGTCCATAGACTTACACACTACTTAAACCAGGCGCCTAAAACCTCGCGCCAGCCCCGCGAGGCTTAGGGCCCTTGCCTTGGCTCACGACACTATACCTGCCACAACTATCAGCGTCACTTCTGGTAAGGCTCTTCCACATTTCCCTTTCCACATCTACTGTATGAAGTGTTTCTTCAACTCACAGTTCATCTATACATTACTCTTTAACATTTTTCTGTAGAATCGGATAACTTTGGCTTTTAGTTTCTCTTTTGCTCAATTTGCAAAGATCCACAAGTCACTTTCATACAATTTTTTTTTTTTTTTCTCCAGCCGACTGCTTTCAGAAATATCTTCCTCAGGTCCACATCAATGTATGGGACTATTAAAGTTCTTCTGCCATAGAAATCTTTTGTGTTTGCATCTGACAATCATGTATGACGTAGTGGCCCACCTAGTTTTAATAGGAGATGGAATAATTCGTAAGGATTCGCGGCGTAGCATTGCGTCAAGCTACGGCTGGCCGGTAAATGCAGTGTGGCCACCCGGCGTGAGACAACTGAATGCGGGCATCCACCACTGTAGGCTGCAGCACAGTACTGAGCGCCGCTGGCGTGAAGGCTAGGGCTTACTGTCCGGCCATCAGCCATCACACAGCCTGACGTCAGCAGGGCGTTGTCGCTGTTCCCTCTCACCACGGCAGAATCAGACACCTCTGACCCTTTACTGCCCTGGACCGCTGGAGTGGGGTATGCCTGCCTTACATTTCTGATGGCGTAGGTGTATCCGGAGTGAATACAGGACACACAAATGTTATCCAGTAAAGTATTGAATCCGTAAGCAAACCCAATACTTCCTGGATAACATGTACATCCTGGTAGCCGACCCTGTGCTTTCCTGGATAATTTTTTACGAGGGATATCGTCTTTTTCTTGAAATAGGCCCACATGAATACATTTTGAACGGTAAAGTGATGAAAGTTCATGATTTTATAATAGTTTCTCCTGAACGTGGCCTTGCGCTAATAGTATTTGTTGATTTGAAAATTTCACCTTTGTATAATTTTTTTAGTAGGGCGTTCACTTATCGGATAGTTTTCCCATAGAGTTTACTAGTATGTCATGTAGATGGGAGGTCCGCCAGTTATGTAGACGATTTTGTGTACATATATCTCCCTTGACCACGATGAGAAAATTCTAGAAGTTAGGGCCAATACAAAGGCTTGCCGACATTCGATCTTCTCATGTGCCATTCACGAGTGGAACAGGGTGTTGGGGATCAATTAATGTTACCATAAGCACCATACGTCTTACACCATTAGAGGCAAATTATGGGATTCAGCGTTCTTTTAGGGACGGCATGCTCTTACATAGGCAATGCCATGACGACCCCTTCAGTGGTTTTTATTCAACAGCTTCTGGCTTGTTTCTTTTTAAATGCACCTTGCATAACTTACGGCTACAGTACATTGGTATTGTAGACTGCTTCAAAACGGAGTACCCTCTGTGCAGACAGTCTTCTTTTGAGAATCTCGTTTGTATCCATGTATTCAGTACAGGAAGAGAAGGAATTTTATTGAGCCAATATCTGAACGCATGCCGTCATTCGCTTCAACTACAAGAGCGTTATTCAGTGTAGACTGCATTGCCCCCATGTACACATTAAGTGCTTTGTAACGTCATTTGTCGACCCAGATCTTTTGCAGGCTGTCGACGCGTCTTTGTGGAACTTTACTTTGGATGACATATTTCTAAACGTTAAAGTGATGGAAGTTCATGATTTTAACATAGACTGGACATTCATTATTGATTGTGGATTTTATCAGTTGATGAAGTCTGAGAACTTGTCCTAGCTGCACCACTTGTTACTCTGTGACATTCTGTAACAATTCTAATTACGATGTAACATTTATATACACCAGAAGATGCGACTTAGAAGTTGCGATATCGGTTGTGTTGATCTCTAAACAACTTAAATAAGAAGAGCTGTAGATTAAAACTGAAGAAACTAAAAAAGGTGGGAATTTAATGAGATGGGACGTGGATAAACTGAAAGAACCAGAGGTTGTACAGAGTTTCAGGGGGAGCATAAGGGAACAATTGACAGGAGTGGGAGAAAGAAATACAGTAGAAGAAGAATGGGTAGCGTTGAGGGATGTAGTAGTGAAGGCAGCAGAGAATGAAGTAGGTAAAAAGACGAGGGCTGGTAGAAATCCTTGGGTAACAGAAGAGACACTGAGTTTAACTGTAGGAAGGAGAAAATACAAAAATGCAGTAAATGAAGCAAGCAAAAGGGAACACAAACGTCTCAAAAATGAGATCGACAGGAAGTGCAAAATGGCTAAGCAGGAATGGCTAGAGGACTAATGTAAGGATGTAGAGGCTTATCTTACGAGGGGTAAGATAGATACTGCTTACAGGAAAATTAAAGAGATCTTTGGAGAAAAGAGAACCACTTGCATGAATATCAAGAGCTCAGATGGAAACCCAGTTCTAAGCAAAGAAGGGAAAGCAGAAAGGTGGAAGGAGTATATAGAGGGTCTGTACAGGGGCGATGTTCTTGAGGACAATATTATGGAAATGGAAGAGGATGTAGATCAAGATGAAATGGGAGATATGATACTGCGTGAAGAGTTTGACAGAGCACTGAAAGACGTAAGTCGAAACAAGGCCCCAGGAGTAGACAACATTCCATTAGAACTACTGACAGCCTTGGGAGAGCCAGTCCTGACAAAACTCTACCATCTGGTGAGCAAGATGTATGAGACAGGCGAAATACCCTCAGACTTCAAGAAGAATATAATAATTCCAATCCCAAAGAAAGCAGGTGTTGATAGATGTGAAAGTTACCGAACTATAAGTTTAATAAGACACAGCTGCAAAATACTAACGCGAATTCTTTACAGACGAATGGAAAAACTGGTAGAAACCGACCTCGGGGAAGATCAATTTGGACTCCGTAGAAATGTTTGAACACTTGAGGCAATACTGACCCTACGACTTATCTTAGAAGCTAGATTAAGGAAAGGCAAACCTACATTTCTAGCATTTGTAGACTATGAGAAAGCTTTTGACAATGTTGACTGGAATACTTCTTTCAAATTCTGAAGGTGGCAGGGGTAAAATACAGGAAGCGAAAGGCTATTTACAATTTGTACAGAAACCAGATGGCAGTTATAAGAGTCGAGGGACATGAAAGGGAAGGGAGTGAGACAGGGTTGTATCCTCTCCCCGATGCTATTCAATATGTATATTGAGCGAGCAGTAATGGAAACAAAAGAAAACCTCTGAGTAGGTGTTAAAATCCATGGAGATGAACTAAAAAATTTGAGGTTCGCCGATGACATTGTAATTCCGTCAGAGACAGCAAAGGACTTGGAAGAGCAGTTGAACGGAATGGACAGTGTCTTGGAAGAGGGATATAATATGAACATCAGCAAAAGCAAAACGAGGATAATGGAATGTAGTCGAATTAAGTCGGGTGATGCTGAGAAAATTAGATTAGGATATGAGACACTTAAAGTAGTAAAGTAGTTTTGCTATTTGGGGAGAAAAATACCTGATGATGGTCGAACTAGAGAGGATATAAAATGTAGAATGGCAATGACAAGGAAAGCGTTTCTGAAGAAAAGAAATTTGTTAACATCGAGTATAGATTTGTCAGGAAGTTGTTTATGTAAGTATTAGTATGGAGTGTAGCCATGTATGGAAGTGAAAAATGGACGATAAATAGTTTGGACAAGAAGAGAATAGAAGCTTTCGAAATGTGGTGCTACAGAAGAATTTTGAAGATTAGATGGGTAGATCACATAACTAATGATGAAGTATTGAATAGAATTGTGGAGAAGACGAGTTCGTAGCACAACTTGAAAAAAAGAAGGGACTGGTTAGTAGGACATGTTCTGAGGCATGAAGGGATCACCAATTTAGCATTGGAGGGCAGCGTGGAGGGTAAAAATCGTAGAGGGAGACCAAGAGATGAATACACTAAACAGATTCAGAAGGATGTAGGTTGCAATAAGTACTGGGAGATGAAGAAGCCTGCACAGGATAGAGTAGCATGGAGAGCTGCATCAAACCAGTCTCAGGACTGAAGACCACAACAACAACAACAACATAGCAGACTATGTGACTTCTCATTCAATTTTATATTTTAATTTTTCTCACACCTGTATTTCAACATCTGGTGTACTGTATGAGTTGGTCATCCAGTCTCGTATAACTATTTTAGCTATGGCTGCCCCAGTTTTAAAATTACTGTCCGATAATATCAGCGATCATTGTCCAAGCGTTTGTAGCGATGAAATGGTCCGCTAGCTGTTTTCGGAAAGCAGTGCTATTACAGCAATGAGCATTTTCACAGTTCTGCATTTTTACAAAGTCTTACACTATAGCATCCATTCCAGTTTTCATGTTAAGCAAATCGTCCTTCTCCATTTACTACGCTTTGCCCCATTCTTTCACGCTCTTCTTTTGTTTGTCAAGTATATTCCTTTTAATAACAGTTCTATATCTTTCTTTCATTCTATCTGACGTTCCTTGTCTTTCCTTTCATTTCCTGAATTTGCTTTCACTTCCTTAGTTGTTTCTTTGCCGCTAAAGTCAAACAGCGACAGCGAATGCTGCAACCCAGTCTTGCACCCTTGTAGCACGAATATGTCTTTTCACCTTTCCACTATTACTATTATCCTTTAGGTTTTGTAGATGCTTAGGTTTTTTCGTCTATCTCTGTAGTTTTGACCAGACGTTTAACGATTGTGGAAATTCACCACATTTTCTTTTTGATATTTCGAATACTTTAGAAATTCCGTTGCCATGAATGCATTACGTGTGAACAGGAAACACACCAAATACAGAGCTCCAAGACACCACGGGTTCTAAGTCATTCTTTTTTATAACAAAATGAAATTTATGCCATTTCAGTAGCAGCTTTTACTGCCTCACACATTAACGGTTAGCGGCTTTCGAATAGCAGCTATTTCGCTGCGATATATGACAGCCTCCAGTGTCCCACTCAGTGTTGCCTTCGACGCGGCGCAGCTCAAGGCGAGTTACAACGGAAACTTTTTTTCTTCACATTTTCGGATTTTTATATCATTATCATATTTGCAATTTTCCGAATAAAATTTACATGGGCAGTAATCTATTTAATTTTTTCAAATATAATCCACACCGGATGAAAATGTTAAAACTTTTACTTGCATTATTTCAAGATCTAATAAAATCGGTAGGTCTCCATATAGAAGGCTGTGGATTTCTGTGTTATAAAGGTTAAATTAGGTGCTCGTATTGGTAGCACTGTCAAAAATAATATCGTATAGTTTCATGGTATAAATATGCGTTGTTTTTCGAAGTACTAACGTTTCCCCAAGGAAAATTGACGAATAGATTGGTAAATCTCTCAAAAAGTAAAGTATGATGCCATTAGAAATAATACTGAGGATTTTTTGAAAATGAAGTAGGCAGGACGGGCTACATTCTTCACAGGCTGTCAACTGATGAAAAACCAGTACACCACCTTTGCCCTACTGGACCTGATTCATGGTGCAATTACCACAACGCCCGGTAGTCAAACAGTTCATACAGCCATAAACATTCCATACCAGCAGCAGTCATGGTTATCATAAAACGTATTTACAGAGATCTTTGTAGCGGCACCACGGTGTAGGATAGGGAAAGTTAGTTTTGTGCAATATTCTTGGCACCAGATACAGCCAGATGTGGGCCGGATTGCAGTGAAATGCGCATACCAACAGTTACGAAGTATAATAGACGCCACAGGGCCGTCAAATTGCAGAAAGAGTTGTTGTTGTTGTGGTCTTCAGTCCTGAGACTGGTTTGATGCAGCTCACCATGCTACTCTATCCTGTGCAAGCTTCTTCATCTCCCAGTACCTACTGCAACCTACATCCTTCTGAATCTGTTTAGTGTATTCATCTCTTGGTCTCCCTCTACGATTTTTACCCTCCACGCTGCCCTCCGATACTAAATTGGAGATCCTTTCATGCCTCAGAACATGTGATACCAACCGATCCCTTCTTCTAGTCAAGTTGTGCCACAAACTTCTCTCCTCCCCAATCCTATTCAATACCTCCTCATCAGTTATATGATCTACCCATCTAATCTTCAGTATTCGTCTCTAGCACCACATTTCGAAAGATTCTATTCTCTTCTTGTCCAAACTAGTTATCTTCCATGTTTCACTTCCATACATGGCTACAATCCATACAAATACTTTGAGAAACTACTTCCTGACACTTAAATCTATGTTCGATGTTAACAAATTTCTCTTCTTCAGAAACGCTTTCCTTGCCATTGCCAGTCTACATTTGATATCCTCTCTACTTCGACCATCATCGGTTATTTTACTCCCTAAATAGCAAAACTCCTTTACTACTTTAAGTGTCTCATTTCCTAATCTAATTCCCTCAGCATCACCTGACTTAATTCGACTACATTCCATTATCCTCGTTTTGCTTTTGTTGATGCTCATCTTATACCCTCCTTTGATGACACTGTCCATTCCGTTCAACTGCTCTTCCAAGTCCTTTGCTGTCTCTGACAGAATTACAGTGTCATCTGCGAACCTCAAAGTTTTTATTTCTTCTCCAAGGATTTTAATACCTAGTCCGAATTTTCTTTTGCTTCCTTCACTGCTTGCTCAATATACAGATTGAATAACATCGGGGATAGGCTACAACCCTGTCTCCATCCCTTCCCAACCACTGCTTCCCTTTCATGCCCCTCGACTCTTATAACTGCCATTTGGTTTCTGTGCAAATTGTAAATAGCCTTTTGCTCCCTGTATTTTACCCCTGCCACCTTTAGAATTTGAAAGAGAGTATTCCAGTCAATATTGTCAAATGCTTTCTCTAAGTCTACAAATCCTAGAAATGTAAGTTTGCCGTTCCTTAGTCTAGATTCTAAGGTAAGTCGTAGGGCCATTATTGCCTCACGTGTTCCAACAAGTCTGATCTTCCCCGAGGTCGGCTTCTACCAGTTTACCCATTCGTCTGTAAAGAATTCGCGTTAGTATTTTGCATGCGTGACTTATTCAACTGAGTGTTCGATAATTTTCACATCTGTCAGCACCTGCTTTCCTTGGGATTGGAATTATTATCTTCTTCTTGAAGTCTGAGGGTACTTCGCCAGTCTCATACATCTTGCTCACCAGATGGTAGAGTTTTGTCAGGCTCTCCCATGGCCGTCAGTAGTTCTAATGGAATGTTGTCTACTCCTGGGGTCTTCTTTCGACTCAGGTCTTTCAGTACCCTGTCAAACTCTTCACGCAGTATCGTATCTCCCATTTCATCTTCATCTACATCCTCTTCCATTTCCATAATATTGTCCTCAAGTACATCGCCATTGCATAGACCCTCTATATACTCCTTCCACTTTTCTGCTTTCCCTTCTTTGCTTGGATCTGGGTTTCCATCTGAGCTCTTGATATTCATACAAGTGGTTCTCTTTTCTCCAAAGGTCTCTTCAGTTTTCCTGTACGCAGTATCTATCTTACCCCTAGTGAGATAAGCCTCTACATCCTTACATTTGTCCTCTATCCATCCTTGCTTAGCCATTTGGCACTTCCTGTCGATCTCATTTTTGAGATGTTTGTATTCCTTTTTGCCTGATTCATTTACTGAATTTATATATTTTCTCCTTTCATCAATTAAATTCAATATTTCTTGTGTTACCCAAGGATTTCTACTAGCCCTCGTCTTTTTACCTACTTGATCCTCTGCTGCCTTCACTACTTAATCCCTCAGAGCTACCCATTCTTCTTCTATTGTCTTTCCCCCATTCCTGTCAATTGTTCCCTTATGCTCTCCCTGAAACTCTGTACAACCTCTGATTTAGTCGGTTTATCCAGGTCCCATCTCCTTCAATTCCCACCTCTTTGTAGTTTCTTCAGTTCATAACCAATAGATTGTGGTCAGGGTCCACATCTGCCCCTGGAAATCTCTTACAATTTAAAACCTGGTTCCTAAATCTCTGTCTTACCATTATATAATCTATCTGAAACCTGTCAGTATGTCTGGGCTTCTTCCAAGTATACAACCTTCTTTTGTGATTCTTGAACCAAGTGTTAGTTATGATTAAGTTGTGCTCTCTGCAAAATTTTATCAGTCGGCTTCCTCTTTCATTTCTTAGCCCCAATCCATATTCACCTACTACGTTTCCTTCTCTCCCTTTTCCTACTACCGCATTCCAGTCACCCATGACTACTAAATTTTCGTCTCCCTTCACTATCTGAGTAATTTCTTTTATTTCATCATACATTTCTTCAATTTCTTCGTCATCTGCAGAGCTAGTTAGCATATAAACTTGTACTACTGTAGTAGGCGTGGGCTTCGTGTCTATCTTGGCCACAATAATGCGTTCACTATGCTGTTTGTCGTAGCTTACCCACACTCCTATTTTTTTATTCATTATTAAACCGACTCCTGAATTACCCCTATTTGATTTTGTATTTATAACCCTGTATTCGCCTGACGAAAAGTCTTGTTCCTCCTGCCAGCGAACTTCACTAATTCCCACTATATCAAACTTTAACGTATCCATTTCCCTTTTTAAATTTTCTAACTTACCTGCCTGATTAAGGTATCTGACATTCCACGCTCCGATCCGTAGAACGCCACTTTTCTTTCTCTTGATAACGACGTCCTTTTGAGTTGTCCCCGCCCGGAGGTCCGAATGGGGGAGTATTTTACCCCCTTTAGGGCTGCAGATTCGGATGCTGGATCACGGGCCCTTTTTGACACCACGATCTCAGCCACGCCAGCGAGAAGCATGCAGCCGGCCACCTGCGGGTCACACTGAGCGACGCTGACAGCTGAGTCGACTGCCGGCATCCTGATGACACCGCAACTGCAATGGCATACAAGGCCAACACACGGTGCGTGCACAGGTTGCTGAGGCAGCCATTACGCGCCTAGCCGTTTCACAGGCAGCGAAGTGGTGTCCTTAGCATTGCGTGACCCGGTGATGCAGACCTAGGGGAACATGGCACTGTAGTTGTAAACAATCACTTGGAAAGCTCGGACGAGTCTTAATACGGGGCCTTCTACCTCTTCGCGCTACATTTGGTCTTGCGGACATTTGGTGTCAGAATAGCGGACGTCGTCTGTCCAGTATGACATTTGAGCCCACCGCCCGCATTACATTTGTAAGATGTGGTGAATTTTGACCAGTATTGGACGTTTTCTTGCCTTTTATGTTTTTGAGTATGGCTCGTGGCAGGCCATTTTAGATGTTTTGCATAGGCATATTTTTTTGTCAGAATAAGTGTTAGTATATTCTGGGCAGAAAGATTTATTACTTTTTTGTGGCATTTAATTACTATTGTATTGGTTTGAGTATGACGTTACCGAGTATGATGATACTGAGGTGTAGGGAGTTGGGTTATTCTTGTACTTAAATGTTTTGTTTCGGGACTAACTGGGAACGAAAGCAACACAGTGGCAGAGTCATGGATGCGAGGTGTGTCGGACCCAGAAAGGTATGGATTTTGTTGGAAAAAGTAGCACGATTTACAACAGGCAATACGCAGTTAAGAAATGAATTAACATCTAGAAGTGAGTGGGAAACCACATAGGATCAGTCGTTGTTGCCTAGGGTGCAGGAGATTGATCCAGCTGTCGCGAGTTTGATTATTCCATTTTCTGGTAAGTCATCTGAGGATGTGCGTTCGTTTCTGGAGGACTTAAGTGGTGATGAATGGTAATCCAAGATTAGATTAACGGGTGAAGCGGAAACATATGAAAGGCGTTCTGAGGCCTTAAGGAAGGCAGGACAGTTTAAGCAGTTAAAGGATGGGGTTTTACAAAGTTACAAAAAACAGAATAGCGGTCGATACTTTAGAGAGAGGTTAAGTACAATAACAAAGAGACAGAGGGAGACGATGGAGAAATTTGCCGACAGGATATTCAGCCATTCAGCTGGCAATACAATGTGAGGAAATAGACATGGCAACAGGGGTACGCGAGTGGCAAACAGTGTTTACAGCGGGTGAGAAATGATTTCAGTGTGGTTGCATGGGACATGTGCAGAGGCAATGTACCGTACCCAGTCACGGTGGAATAATGGAAAGCGTGGAAATCGGCAATGAGGAGGATGGAGAAGCGGAGATAGGAGAGGTGAACAAGTGTTAAACAGCAGAGGGGGCCAAGACACACAGGAAACTCCCGATTAATTTCAGTGCTACGAATATGTATGCAGAGGTGGAATGTACGGTGGTATGATCCATAGGAACTAAAAAGTTCAAGATTTTGGTGGACACAGGGGCGCAAGTGTCAGCAGCTACTAGGAATATAATGAAACGAAGGAAGCTAGACCCACCACGTTATAGGTTGCGTGGAGTGGGGGTAGGTAAGTCACGCCTTTGGGGTCGGTGACAGTCGGCTTTCGAATAGAGAAAGTCCGATATAATGTATGCATGGAGGTAGTACCATGGATAAGTGAGGGCTACGACATGATCCTAGGAGTAAATTTCTTGCATCAACATCATGCCAAAATTGACCTTGGACAACGAACAATGGGACTTGGTGGAATGTTATTTCAGCTTGGGGAAACTATTGTCAATGCAGAGCTGTCGCGAGGGGCGTTCAAGGTAGTGAACAAACCAACTGAACCGCGTTCAATAGCATTAAGACTTATTTCGCATGAGTGTGTGTGTAGTGGCACCGGGAAGTCGCTTTGGGTAAGTGTGGAGTCAAACGTACCAGTGGGTGCAGTATGTGTTATTGAACGATTGGAGGATAATGAATTTTGGGTCCGTTGGGTTGTTTTGTGAAACGTAGTGTCGTATCCGTACAGGAAGGGAGCGACGGGCGACTAGTTCCCGTGAAAGTGGTTAATTTTAGCGCTGTAGACGCGAATTTGATGAAAGGAGTTTTAGTAGCAAATTTGAGTGTGCCAGATGACGAAGACTGGTGTTCGAGAGGCAAGCGAAGCGATCAACCACTAAC
Source organism: Schistocerca nitens (assembly GCF_023898315.1). Taxonomy (NCBI): domain Eukaryota; kingdom Metazoa; phylum Arthropoda; class Insecta; order Orthoptera; family Acrididae; genus Schistocerca; species Schistocerca nitens. The sequence goes on from NC_064622.1 coordinate 379,580,502, forward strand.
TGCCGATATAACTGCACTGCGTGACAAAATTAAGCATTTGAAAGGAGGAGAAAGAGAGCATACGGAAGAATTATTGCGAAACCTAAAGATTTGTTTTTTCCACAAGGGCCGTTACCAGCAACTCTATTAGTTCAACATAGGATACCAACAGCGAATGAAGTACCCGTTTACCGTAAACCACACAGAATACGGAGGTATTTGCAGCCGATTGTGGAGGATTTAATTGATCAGCAGCTTGCGGATGGTATTATAGAGCACAGTAATAATTGCTGGAGAGCGGGCATTGTCGTTGTGCCTAAAAGAGTCTATGGATGAAGTAAGAAATACAGGTATAGTTGTGACTACCAGTACCTCAATAATAATAGATTAAGGGACGCATACCCCATTGCATACATATCGGGGAATTTGGATCACTTAGGACAGTGCCAGTACTTTTCTACGATTAATTTGACAAGTGGTTATCATCAGTTATGGGTGGCTCCAGAAGATCGTCCAAAAACTGTTTTCTCTACTCCTTTTGGCCATTACCGGTACATTAGAACACCATTCGGTTTGAAAAACGCTGCAGTAAAGTTTCAGAGGTTTCTAGACAGTGTCTTGAGGGGTTTGAAAGCACGGCAGCGTCTGGTCTATTTGGATGACATTATAGTGTTTTCACCTAGTATGGAGCAACGTAGACAGCTGTTTGGGAAGTCTTTATGAGGTTAAGAGCAGCTCGTTTGACGTTGAGCTTGAAAAAATTTTGCATTAGAAGAAGTAAAATATTTGGGGCATATTATCAGTAAGGACGGAGTACTAACAGTTTCGAGGTTGGTACAGGCTGTAAGAGATTTTCGGGGACCAAAAACAGTTAAGGAGGTGCAGTCATTCATTGGAATTTGCTACTCCTATCGAAAGTTCGTGGAGGGTTTTGCAGATTTAGCACAGCCGTTGACGCGATTGTTACGGAAGGGTGTGAAATATGAATGGCCAGAACAGTGTCAGAAAGCGTTTTACAAACTGAAAGCAGTGTTAACATCAAGTCTGGTTCTTGTGTTTCCAGATTTTGAAAAGGAATTTATACTAACACGCAGTGCATCAAATGAAGCGTAACAGTGTGTTCTTAGTCAGGAAATTCATGGGAAAGGACATCCTGTAGCCTATGCATCTAGGCAGTTGACTGCAGCAGAGAGGAATTACTCAGCAACTGAGAGGGAGATGCTTAGCGTAATCTATGGAATCACATATTTTAAATGTTATTCTCATGGGACAAGATTTCGGGTAGTGACAGATCATGCTGCATTGAAGTGGTTGTTGGGGTTGAAGGATCCGTCCACTAGACTTGCTAGATGCGCTATGAGGCTTAGTGAATTCAACTATGAGGTGGTGCACAAGCATGGGAAGAAGCACCGTAATACTGATGCACTAAGTAGAAAGATGGCAGAAGTAGAAGTCATAGGTTATGACCTATTAGTATTGCAATAATTACAGGACATGGACGACGATTGTAAATTGTATTAGACACAGCCACAATTTAGTATGTACGACGATCTTCTGTGAAGGGAAACGAAGTTAGGGCCGAGGGTAGTAGTGCCAGCGAAGTTGAGGAATGTAGTTTTAAAAGAAACACGCGATCACGTGTTATCTGGTCATGGAGGGTGTAGAGCGACATAGGAGAGTGGCGGAGATGTATAGGTGGGAATGTAGATGTGGATCAGTATGTCAAGAATTGTATACCATGTGCGCAGAGAGCAGATTTTAGCCGGAAACAGATACAGCTACAACGATTGCTGGAAGCGACATGCCCGTTCTCTATGCTGGGGATCGATGTCTTAGGACCTTTCAGGTGAACACCATCGGGGACCAGATTCGTTCTGACAAATCAACAGGCAGCATTGGTCGTGCAAGCGTTAGTAAACAACTTGTTTTTGAAGTTTGGTGTACCAGAGACAATAATTACTGACCAAGGCACCAACTTCATGTCGGATTTAATGAAGGAGCTGTATAAATTGTTGAACATAAAAAAGTTGAGGATGAGCGCGTTGCATCCACAGGCCAATGGAAGGACACAGAACAATCGGAAAGATGCTGAGTTTTTATGTGGATTCTCATCACCATCAGAGGGGCGTGTATGTGACGCGTATTGTATGCGCATACAATGCAAAAGTCCATACAAATACCGGTTTGTCTCCATATGAGGTAGTGTATGGACGAAAACTGCCGTCATCGTTTGATTTGGTGAGGCTACAGAAAGGAAGGACCGGTGAATCTGTGCGTCAATTCGCAAGGACAATTCGGGATGTTTGGAAACGGGTACAAAAGGTGAACACAAAAGGCTTTGGAAAGGCAGGAAGACGCAGTAAAGCGGAAAGGCGGAAAGGAAGTTTATCACAGTACAGAGAGGGGCAATTCGTATTTATGTCCAGCAATTATACGCAAAAAGGGAAAATGAAGAAGCTCCTCACGAGGTATCAATGGCCATACCAAGTTGTTAAAACCACACTCCCGTTAATGTTATGCTTCAGCTGTCAACTAGAACAGCGATAGTACACATTGGGCGGTTACAGCCATTTCAGGGTTGCCGGATGTGATTCCAGGCGTGTCACAGGAAGGAAAGAGGAAGAAAGAGTGAAGAGAGGTGCTAAGCACAGAGAAAACCAGGAAGATAGAGTACAGCATGTAGTACCTTGTGCTTTGCGATCCAGAAAGTGGTAGAGTATTTGTAGTTCTTTGTTTTTCGTGTCATGTATCATTGGGTTTGCGTAGAGTAATTAGGCATTGTATTTTCATATGTTGTATGTATTTTCGAATGTAGCCTGCTGCTGACAGCAGTCCTTTTGTAGAGGGAGGAAGTGTTGGTTCAAATGGCTCTGAGCCTAGAACTTTTTTTTTTTTTTTTTTTTTGGTCATCAGTCTACTGACTGGTTTGATGCGGCCCGCCACGAATTCCTTTCCTGTGCCAACCTCTTCATCTCAGAGTAGCACTTGCAACCTACGTCCTCAATTATTTGCTTGACGTATTCCAATCTCTCTCTACAGTTTTTGCCCTCTATAGCTCCCTCTAGTACCATGGAAGTCATTCCCTCATGTCTTAGCAGATGTCCTATCATCCTGCCCCTTCTCCTTATCAGTGTTTTCCACATATTCCTTTCCTCTCCGATTCTGCGTAGAACCTCCTCATTCCTTACCTTATCAGTCCACCTAATTTTCAACATTCGTCTATAGCACCACATCTCAAATGATTCGATTCTCTTCTGTTCCGGTTTTCCCACAGAACCTAGAACTACTTAAACTTAACCTAAGGACATCACACACATCCATGCCCGAGGCAGGACTCGAACCTGCGCCCGTAGTGGTCGCGCGGTTCCAGACTGTAGCTCCTAGAACCTCTGGACCAACCCGGCCGGCGGAGGAAGTGTGATGGTGATCCCTGTCCTCAGGTCACTGAAAGGGGGAGCATTGGCGGTGATTCATGTCTTCATCATCGGCGTAGACACCTTACATGTGCAGCACCTGGATGGGGGTGTGCTGTACTCAAGGCAGGAAGATGTGGTGGTGTCGAGTCACCAGTGGGCATTAAGGTTAGTACGGAACATATGGGAAATGCGGAATTAAGTAAGGAGGCTCGTGGAAGTGTTTGAAGAGCTTAGGCAATGTGCAGAGGGCAAGGGAATCCTCAAGGAACTTGTAGGGGATTATAAGAAATTGCATGAGGCTTATAAGACAGGAGCAGGTAGGACAGATGGAGGAAATGGTGCCATGGGTAAGACGGAAACGAGGATGGCTGAAAAAAAAGTAATGTCAGTTTTTGGAACCGCAGACGAAAGCGATATAAAAGGACAGAAAAACACGGTGGAAGTGGTGAGGCAACTCGCAGAGGAAAGTAGAGCAGCGGAAGCTTCGCATGCAACTCATATAGGGACATTGGAAGGGGAAGTCCTGAATAACACGGTATCTCCCAGCGTTAAAAAAATGGTTCAAATGGCTCTGAGCACTATGGGACTCAACATCTTAGGTCATAAGTCCCCTAGAACTTAGAACTACTTAAACCTAACTAACCTAAGGACATCACACACACCCATGCCCGAGGCAGGATTCGAACCTGCGACCGTAGCAGTCCCGCGGTTCCGGACTGCAGCGCCAGAACCGCTAGACCACCGCGGCCGGCTCTCCCAGCGTTAGCAGGGCAGGTAGTGGAATACGCTAAGGCGTTGGAAGATGTTATAAATCGTAACCTGGGATTCCTACAGGGGCATCTAGAAGTGTTAGATAGCAGGGTGGTGTTGACCAGGTCATTTTAGAGCAAGAGAGGCGCATATCAGCCGAACAGCTTGTGCAACGTGTTCTCGGGATAGGGAAAGGCAGCGGCAAATAACTATCATTTTGAGCACCCCCGTGCCAAGTATCACCGCAGCCTTAACTTTGTTATGCGTTGTTTTCCTTCTGATGAGGCGGAGAGCTAATTCCAAGGAGGAATCAAGGGTAGCCCCAGTGGATTGGATACCGAGGGCGTAAGAGGATTAGGTAAGGGGTTGATCGACCAGTGGTCGTCCAGTAAGAAATTTTTACTTTTTGTTTTATGTCATAGTTTTATGGGGCACTATACCACATTTAAGTTGCATAATAGTAAGGAAATATGCCATAGTTGCCGACCCAAACAAGTTAAGAGCTAGTAAATGGTCGACCCGGGGACTGTGTCTTTCCGAAGAGGGGAATAATGTAGCGACACCACCGTTTAGGATAGGAAAAGTTAGTTTTGTGCAATATTCTGAGCCCAAGTTACAGCCAGGTGTGGGCTGGACTGCAGTGAGTTATGCATACCAACAGTTGCGAAGTAGAAGAGTGGCCACAGGGCTGTCAAAATGCTAAAAGAGTATACATAGCTGTTTTGCATGTCGCAAATCACAGGCAAAAGGCGCCCACTGGCCAACCTGGTATGGCAAAACAGAGGCACACAGCACAGGCACAAATAGGTGCGGGTTTATGACGAGATTCTTTCAAGTGTTGCAGCTCTCCTGGATGGTGGGGTGTGTCACACAACCAGCTACACGCAGCAGCAGATGGGGCGCCAGTGTTCCAGTACACGGTGGGTCGCTGGTTCGACCCTCTGAGGCCGACGCAGTGTCCATAGCCAGCCAGCAGCGGGCCACTCCATGGCTCACTGCTGAGGGCAGGGGTTCTGGCCTCCAACACATGCCGGAGGCAGGAGGCATCCAGAAGCGAGGGCTGCAGATTCGGACGCCGGATCGTGTGCGCTTGTTGCCGCCACTATCTCAGGCACACCAGCGAGAAGCACGCAGCTGGCCACCTGCAGCTCACACCAAACAGCGCTGAGTCTGCAGGGACGTAGACCGCTTAGTCGACTGCAGACATCCTCACAACGCCGCAGCTCTGCTGGCATACAAGGCCGACACGCAGTGTGTGCGTGCGTTGCTGAGGCAGCCATTCCGCGCCCAGCCGTTTCACAGACAGCAAAGTTGTGTCCTCAGTGTTGCGGGACCTGGTGATGCAGACCGAGGGGAACACGGCACAGCAGTTCGAAACAATAAATCACTTGAAAAGCTCAGGAGAGTCTTAATACTGTGCCTTATACCTCTTCCCACTTCATTTGGTGTTGCTGTTACATTCGGTGACTGAAGTTGCCAGTACACCTAGAAAATCCTGAATTACTGAAAAAGTGTATGCATGGTCAGACTGAAAATCCCAATGAGTCGTTCGATAATCTTATATGGACTCGCTTACCAAAAAATGTTTTTGTTGGAATGAAGTCACTAAAGTTGGGGGTCAGTGATGCTGTTATTGCTTTAATTGATGGATACAGTGGTAGGGTGAGAGTACTACAGCATATGGGAATTAAACCTGGAGAACTTGAACAGATGAACAAGGTTCGCATTGATAAAGCAGAGTATACAGCACAGTTGGCCACAAATGAGTCCAGAAAGAAGAAAAGAAGAAAAAACTTGGAAAAAGATCAAGAGGCTGTTGCAAGGTGCTTCTTAGTGACTAAAAATAAAGAAAGTAAGCATATATTGAGTGAGTTACAGTCTTTTGAAGCTTTAGAAGCCGCTCTTGAAAATTTAGATCTTCTGTTTCATTTTTCCCTAAATCTCAGATGCCACTTTGAGTAGAGTGTTAAAATTTTCAGGGAATTATAACATACATATCGAAAGTCTACTGAACTAAAAGAAGAACACTGTGCTATGTATAATTAAAATTATGTAGGATAATGTAGAAAACAGTACACAAAATTTTAACCATGTAATTAAAAATTGTATTTCCGAAAGAAGTGGCTAAATGCTATTATTGTAGTTCAGTAGACTCAGAACATACAGTTTAATGTCTTGTAAAGTTTCATGTCAATAGCTAATGTGATTCCTGAAGTACAGGGAAGCCAAGTCACTAAATTTAACATTGTCAGGATAGGGCGTTCCAGCTCCCCTTAACTATGACTGTCAGGCGCATTGGACTCTAACGTTTAGTCACCGAAAACAGTTGTTTGTTTCATTCATGATCACTGTGTTTGAATCAGTGTGTTACGTATAGCACGTAGTCACTTTTTGTGATATTCATTGTGGAAATGAAGCAGTATTTATACAACCATAAGTACGAATTTTTCCTCGGGGAAAGAAAAATTTTCGCACTGACATAGTAGAGGTTACTGTTCCCGGGAGTCATAAATTCACAATTTTCGTGCTGTACGCCAGTGTAATCAACTGACGCTCTTCACGCGACGAAGCAGTTCTTGTAGCACATAACTATCATTGTGTGATGAGCTGATTTCGAGCTTCGCATCCAGCCATACAGATATAAGCTCTCCGTGGTAGCCATATACTGACTCAGGCGAATGCAGTAGTCGTTCGTATGGAAAGCGTACTTCTTATTCACCTCCCTCGCCCTTGTCGTACGATGGTAGGTCGTCTGCCCCTAATGGCTACATTGTTGAACAGACATTATATCTAAATACTGGTATTCACTACCATGGATTCTCTGAAGGTAGAATGTAAAACAATACTGGCGCCAGAGTGAGGTATAGTAGATTGGAGTACGTCCAACAAACCATTGATTGCGTTGGTTGCAAAAGGTACTCTGAAAGAGGTTGGCACAGGAGAGGGATTTGTGGCAGGCTGCATCGAACCATTGATAAGACTGATGACCCAAAGATAAATTACGCAGAGATGAAGAGGCTTGTGTACATTAGCCAGGATAGTCACATCAGGCTACTACTGAAGACTACTACATCGAAAAGGCTAAAATAATAGGTAGGTTATACAAAATATAAAAAAATCTTCTACCATACAGCTTTGGGACAACACAGATATTTCGCAGTATCCTAAAAGTAATATCAAATCCGCCTCATCGTCTCCTAAAATAGTGGTCAGACCAGCTTGTAAACTGATCTCTGCTCTCTTGTCTGAATACAAAAATACAGCCACTTATAATGTAGCTTACTGAAATCTGAAGGCCGCATTGACCCCAAAATGGAATTTTCTTAGCTGGAGAGGAAACCGTGTATCATCATAGCGCTGTATCCCACCTCACGGCAAGTGAAAACTATTGCATCCCGCCTTAGTGGCGGGATAAGTCGACGTAGTTCGATTTATCAACTACACCTTATTGTTTGTCACATGTAGCCATTTTCTTACCTCCGCTGTATGGCGCCGGTACGTTAACAGTGAGGACGTAGAACAGATTAAATGTGAATTTGAGACTTCAGAGCGGATGAGGTATTTCTCACCACAGGTACGTCCTACCTGCTACTGAGACCTAAAGACTGATGGCTCTCGATCTTCCACCATAATCGAGTCCATCAACATGAGGGGGCAAATATGAGGTAGCGAAGGAGGTGGAAACTTGGGTTGTACGACAAGACTACTTGGTAGCTGTAAAAGGAAAACACAATTAATTAGTAGGAGTACAAAATAAGAAACTGTTTACTACTTAACTTTGCTGTAGTCTATGATCAGTTGGTTGACAATTATAGAAGACGCGACTAGAGTATGCGTCTGTAGAATGACATAATTTACAAGTCACAAATCTTGCAGTGACGGATTAATCTCTCGTAATCTTGAATGTCGAGTCCGGTGAATTTGAATACTAACTTCGAAAGGAGCTACAAAGACTTGATGGCAGCAATGACTAAGCTACACACGATGACTACCATCGACGCTGGCTGACCACTGAACGCGGCTACGAACTGTCGACTGGCACAACTGCACTACTCTCCTGCTGCAGATGAAGTGGCCTAGCGGCGCCTCGCGGCGCCTCGCGGCGTGCGTAAGTACTGCGACTGGCTGTGTACTCTTTGGCTAACACAGCTGTTCTTCCGTTTATCGAGAGAATCTTATCCGGCGGATCGATCTCTCAGGCGGCGGTGTGGTTGTATGACTGACATCACAAAGACTGCATACAGCTAGGCAATAATGGAGTGAATTCGTTTGGTAAACTATTTCTTGGAACCTAGTCGGAGACAAAAAAATGGTTCAAATGGCTCTGAGCACTATGGGACTTAACATCTATGGTCATCGGTCCCCTAGAACTTAGAACCACTTAAACCTAACTAACATAAGGACATCACACAACACCCAGTCATCACGAGGCAGAGAAAATCCCTGACCCCGCCGGGAATCGAACCCGGGCGTGGGAAGCGAGAACGCTACCGCACGACCACTAGATGCGGACAGTCGGAGACAAAAACGTATTACACAAGAGACTCCCCCTGCTTACAACCGTATGTAAACACAGCTGTAAAGTAGGACGGATCTGCAGTCAGTAGCCAGTGTCAGGTCTCCAGATATTCTCAATACTGTTTCATGAAAGAACATCTTGTTCACCTTCTGGCTGTCGCATTTCAATTTACGGAGCATTTATGTAATACGCGCATGTCGGTCGAATCTACCGGCAGTTAATTAAACAGAAAGCTTATGACCTGCTTTGAAGTCGTTCTTCAGTCAGGCTTTGCGGGGCTTCCAAACACTCGAGCTGTATTTACGAACGGGTTGCATAAGTATTTTGCGCGTGGTCTCATTTTTTAGATGAGCTAAACGTTTCTGCAACTCCCCCAATAAATCGAAATCGACCATTTTCCTTCCCTACAATCGATGTTACGTACTCTTTCCGTTCCATATCGCTTTGCAAATTTACGCTTAGATATTTAATTGACGCGATTCTTTCAAAATGGTTCAAATGGCTCTAAGCACTATGGGACTCAACATCTGAGGTCCTCAGTCCGCTAGAAGTTAGAACTACTTAAAACCTAACTAACATAAGGACATCACACACATCCATGCCCGAGGCGCGATTCGAACCTGCGACTGTAGCAGCATCGTGCTTCCGGACTGAAGCACCTAGAACCGCTCGGTCACATCGGCCCGCGCAATTCTGTCAAGCCGCACGTAATTCACACTATCTTTCAAAATTACACTTTTTTTCCTACTCGTGTTCATTAACTTCCATTTTTTCACATTTAAAGAAAGCTGATATTCATCACATCAAACAGGTATCCTGTCTAGGTCAAGAAATATCCTCCTACAGTAGCTCAGTGAGGGTCTTTTCCCTCAGACCACATTGTCATTATCAAACAGTCACAGACTGCTGCTCACCTTAGCTGAGTGGTCATTTATATACAGAGAGAAAACAAGAGACGTTTTGTCAAACCAGCCCGAGGCACGCCTGAAGATAACTGTCTGTGATGACCACTCGCCGTGCAGGCAAGCATACCGGATTCTATTATCTGAAAAGTCTTCGCGCCAGTCACATATCTGAAAACCTAACAAAAATGATCAGATCCTCGTTAACAGTGTACAGTGAGGTACTAAGGAAGTAGTCTATGGAAGACAGACGTTAGTTGAAGAGTTGATTTGGCGCTGCAAGTGTTCAAGTATTTCGCGAGTGTAGCTTTTCCAGAACGTAGCCTTGTGCTAATATTATTTGTTAGTTTCAAGGCTAATTTCGCATTTGTATATTTTTAGTCGAGCGCTTATTTTATAGGATAGTTTTACCATTGAGCTTACTAGTATGTGGATGGTTTTGTTTTCTCACTCGCACATACTTCTCCCGCAATGACCACGGTGATAAAATTCTAGAAATTAGAAAAATACAGTGGCTTACCACCAATGATTCCTCCCACGCGCCATAAACGAGTGGAACAGTGTGTTTGAGGATCAATTAATGGTACCAGAATTACCCTCCACCACGCCATATTACGTGGATTGCGGCTTATGATGTAGATGTAGACGTCAGCGGCGAGCTACGGGATTCAGCGTTCTTATAGGGACCACATTATCTTCCGTAGGTAATTGCTTGACGATCGCTTCAGCGGTTTACATTCAGCAGCCTCTGGCTCGTTTCTTTCTGAATGCTACTTATATAACTTGCGGCTCCACTACAGTGGTGCGGTAGTCAAGATGGAGAATGTCTGCGCGGACAGTTTTCTTTTGAGAAACTGATTAGTGTCCATGTATTCCGCAACAAGAGGAGTAAGGCTTTTATTTAACCAGCATCTGAAAGGAAGGAAAACCCCGTTAAAGTATAGATGACCTGTCATTCACTTCGATTAAATAAGCGGTAGTCTGATTAAACTGCTTTACGCCCAGACACGAACGTCATTACATGGCACCAAGTGCCTTGTAATGACATTTGTCGACCCAGATCTTTTGTAGGCTGTCGACGCGTCAATGTGAAACCTTATCTCGGATGACACCAACAAATATTGAGAGGCGAGGATGAGAACGGCCCAGATTTTTACAGATGTTAGTGTCGTGGACAAGCGATAGCTAGAGGTGCATTTCATGCTCGAAAATAATTCTTAGCGCTCTAGATGCAGGACTCCTTGTGCGTCGCAACGTTGCTCGCCTGGTGTTTGCAGACGTGAAAGCTTAATGTGGTTCCCTTGGCGCAAGATAAACAGGCGAGCAGAGTCAACAGCTCGACGGGGACGGTCGAGCCGGAGAGAGAATGCCACGCGGCTATCCTCGGTAGGGGAAAGCCGGCGAGCCAGCCAGGAGTAGCGGGTGGGCGGCAACCAACAGGCTGTCTACGGTGAAGGGCTCGCTCATTAGCGAGGAGGGAGTCTTAAGCTAAGGACACCGCGACGAGCGTTATACCCAGTCTGCTGTAGTGGGCAGTTCAAATGCTTCCCGTACGGCAAATGGCCGAGCGTCATTGACAGGGTCAATCTCCTCGGGGAAACTCTGGAAATTTTATTGAAGATAAAATGTACATGTCTCACTGAAAACTGTAAGGTATTTTGGCGGGTATCATTTTTCCCGCACTGAACAGCTTCATCGGAAATTAAGCGTTAGGTCAAGATAAACAGTTCCGTATTAGATTAGATTAGATTTACTTTCATTCCAATTGATCCGTAGTGAGGAGGTCCTCCAGGATGTGGAACATGTCAGAAAAACAACAATACATGACAAATATTTACAACTAAAACAAATAAGCTAATGTGCCATTCCACAGGTCCCAAGTGGAATGATCGTCATTTTTTAATGAACACTAAGAGTCATTTTACAAATACTAATGCACTGAATTTAAAGTAAAACCGTTTTTTATTTATTTATAAGGTAATACAACTACTGTAATACTTATTTACAATGAACACATTACTGCACTGAAATGGTGCAGAAGTTAGATTATGCTAACACACACACACACACACACAGACACACAAATTTTCAATGAACACATTACTGCACTGAAATTGTGCAGATGTTATGTTGTACTTATATACAAATCAGTTGGTTTTACTAAGAAATTCATCAATGGAGTAGAAGGAGTTGGCCACCAATAAATGCTTTAGCCTTCTCTTAAACTGAATTTCCACAGTCTGTTCAGACATCAGCTGTAGTTCAAATAAATGCCATCAAAGAAGATATAAAACAGTTCAATGCGTGAATTTTCTTTGCCTGTCACACTGTTATCTAACAGATCAGAGAAGTGCACTTGTTCGCTCACGTAGTCACAGTATTAGATATTCAAGTTAGACTCACCATTCAATTCACAAATCCATATCACCAGCTTGTTATGATATAAACTGCTAGACAAATGCTAAGGGACGCAGAAATAGTTCGACAGGAATAATTACATGCAGCGGTGGACGACGTAAAACACAGTACATAAGTAATAGAGGTGGAGAGTGATATTTATAGCAAAAAATTATACAAGCTTCACCACATGGGAAAGCAGGATTACCGACAAAAATAACGTTAATGTCTGACACATGTCACACTTTCCAACACGAATGTGCAAAAAAATGCAATTTACACACTTTCACTTCAAATTTGTTGTTCAGTGTAATCGTAATGTTCTTTTTAGTCTGACGTTAGGCCAGTTTCCTGGAATTCTCAGTGGTACTAATGCCAAAACTAAATAAATAAATAAATAAATACAAACAAAAACAAGAACGAAATGGAAATTAATAAATAAATAAACGATGCTCATTCTACCTGTGCTTCACGTTCCCTACGCTCTACTTGGTTTCTGGACAGTGGGACCGGGAAATCTTGGCCAGGTCTCGGATTGCGACCTCTGTCCACTTTGCGCCACACCTCCATTTGGGCCCCGGGTAGATACCTTGAAACAGAAAAAAAGTGGTCACGATTTTGGAGTGCCAAATGGGCGAGCCGTATTGAAACCTCCCTCGTAGCAATTTTTTTTTTTTCGCTGTTCGATTTATTCAAATTTGCGTGTGCCGTGGTGTGACGTCCGTTTGCAACAGCGAGATGTTAGGCAGGGACTTATAATGACAGTTCATTCTGCCCTACTAAGAAAGAAAGTGACCGAAAGAAATTGACCGAAAGAAAGTGACCGAAAGAAAGTGACCGAAAGAAAGTGACCGAAAGAAAGTGACCGAAAGAAAGTGGCCGAAAGAAAATGGCTTTCGAATGGGAACCGCAAACGTTTGATGACAAGGCGACAAGTCAACCGAATCCTCCACCGGAAAACACGTCTGGTATATCATACATGACTTTAGTGACAGTACGTGTGTCATATGATAGGAATCTTTTATGAAGACTCCTAATTTGTACGACTGGCATGTGAGTGAGATACGCCCCCTTGCCCGACATAGGTTTTCATAAGAATGAGGTCACTTCCAATGAAATGAAAATGTACTAGTTTGACACATAAGCTGCAACAGATAAACGCAACAGTTTCACAATCCCCCAGTTTCTCTGTGCTCTGTCAAAACATATGTTTGTAACGTTTTTGAAGTTGCGTTACGTTGTTAATTTGTTGTTTTCATTTCTGTGAGACGCCTATGTGGTATCTCGCCTGCTCTCACTATTCATCACATATACTTGCGACGGTAACGCATTCTTACCACATGAGTCATATTGTGTTACCAAAGTATGGTATTAAACTGCCAAGACTACAGAAAGGGAACAGATATTTCAGTGACCAGACGGACAGTTCATAATAAAAAGGCTCGAAGTAGTTTTGAACATGGCTCACTCTTTGGGCAGTCATACTGCATAACCACTTTACCATGACGCCGCTGCTGTGTTAGGCTGCTCTTCATTGCAGTTCTTGTCCTTGGACCGTCCACTGTTTCTGTTTTGCTCTTTTGACAGTTCAGTACACCTTCTTCCTGTTTCCATGCTTGAGCTGTGTTCGTTTTTTAACGGACTATCGACTGAGCCATCTTATTACTAAATCTGAGAGGGGTGCGATGGGGAATTTTCTTTGTTAGCAACAGTCAGGTGCTCCCTGAAAGTTGTTAAGCGGTGTATAACGTAAACCCATTGAAATCCTTTTTGTGTGGAAACTCTTGAAGACTTTTAAATAAAATAGACGTTCTTAACATTCTACTTGTTTAACGTCTACGTATTATCAGGTCTCTGCCGCTACAGGGCTCCGAATTGTAGAGTGTAACATGGCGGTGTGTAACGTGACTTTGTCGGTGCTTGAGAAACAGAGTGCTGTAATCGAGTTTCGAACTCGAAGACTTAGTTCATACTTGGAGCACCAGCTGCTTCATCATGAGAATGCCAGACCACACACGAGCGCTGCGACATCTCCAACAATTCTATGCCTTGTGTTCACTGTAATCGGTCATCCTCCATACAGTCCAAACTTGGCCAGACAGGTGACAGAGTACTGTTTGTCCGAAAATAACGCAATGGACTACCAACCTACCAGGGTCCTGGCACAGACATCCAAATACTGGGACAGCGTCGTTAGAGAGGCTATCGAGATTCCTACCAGGGACGGACTCATCAACCGAGATTTCGGCTACAACCTCAGCAGGTCATGGCTGGTTCAAATGGCTCTGAGCACTATGGGACTTAACATCTGACGTCATCAGTCCCCTAGAACTTAGAACTACTTAAACCTAACTAACCTAAGGACATCACACACATCCATACCCGAGGCAGGATTCGAACCTGCGACCGTAGCAGTGGCGCAGTTCCGGACTGAAGCGCCTAGAACCTCTCGGCCACACCGGCCGGCTCAGCAGGGCATGGGAACAAGCATTGAGCCTCATTAAACAGACTCTCAGCAAAGGAAACCAGCGGGAGACGAGGGCGGACGAGGCAATTACACCGACGGCTCCACAGACGTCGACGCCAGCGTCTCACCGACCGCTGACGTTTGGGCGCAGACCGCTGAGAGAACGCCTCGCGAGGGGAGGCGATTTAAGACGACCTCCCGCCCTCAGGAGCTCAGTTCATCACGCACCTGACGATGGCTCCATGTCTGATCGCCGGAATATTGTGCCAGTTGGACACTATGGACCGGCAGTACACCCGTGGGGTGTCCGAGCAAGAAATACGCAGGGGGAAACTAAAGAATCACATTCAAGAAACTGATTTTTATTTGGAAGAAATGTGTTTGTTGTCAGGGTGAGAATGTCGAGAAATAAATATGTAGACATGAGAAATAAAGATGCAGAAAGTTAATAACGTTTGTTTCATTTGAAAAGTTTTAAGAGTTTTCACGTGGGAAATTCGGAGGTGTTACTTTTCAGCACGCCCTCGTAAGATATGCTGGAAACATTGTGGAAGTGATACGAGATATCGAGCATAAACTTCGTTCTACTTAATTCGAAAATGACTTTAATTTTAAGATATTAGCACTGGATACCGAATTGCAGCCGATTCCTATAATTATTCATTTATCACATACGAGGGTGAGTCAAATGAAATCCTTAAATTTGTAATAACAAATCGAAATTTAGCACCGTTATCCTGTAAGTTGGTAAGCGTGCTACAAGCAGCGTGCAGGATGGCCTGTAGGAGGCAGTATAGTGCAGATGCACATATACCGTCGCAGTATCAGTATAAAGATGGCCACCCCACTTGCGACTTGCACCAGGGAGGAACAGCGTTCTGTTATTCGGGTTTTGCGTAGTGAAGGTATGAAAGCTATTGAAATTCATCGACGAATGAAGGTTCAGTACGACGATGCATGTTTGTCACAGCAGTTAGTCTACGAATGGAGTAGTAAGTTCGCAAATTTTGTGACTTCAGTGGTAAATGCTCCCTGTGCAGGTCAAGCACGACGAGTTGTGACTCCACAGAACATCGCAGCAGTTGAAGCCATAGTGAAGGAAAACCGCCGAGTGACACTGAATGACATTGGAGCATGTTTACAGATTAGTCATGGGTCAGCACACCACATTGTGCATAATGTGCTCCAGTTTCACAAAGTGTATGCAAGATGGGTGCTACGGCAGCTGACTCCTGAAATGAGAGAACGACGTGTTGATGCTTGTGAAGAACTTCTTCGGTGCTTCGAACGAGAAGGTGATGGGTTCCTTGCAAGAATCGTTACTGGGGACGAAACTTGGGTTCATTTCCACCAACCGGAAACGAAGAGAGCGAGCAAGAAATGACGCCTTCCTTATCGCCAAAACCAAAGAAGTTTCGAAAATAACCGTCAGCAGGGAAGATTATGCTGACTCTCCTTTGGGATGAAGAAGGCGTCATTTTGGAGCATTACATGCTTAGAGGGACCTCTGTCACCAGTGCATCATACACAGATCTCCTAAAAAATCATCTGTGGCCTGCAATCTAATCAAAGTGACGTGGAATGCTGTCAGCAGGTGTCCTTTTGCAACATAATATTGCAAGGGCCCACACTGCCCGTACAACAGTTGCAAAAATCACAGACCTTGCCCCAAGTGATTTCCATATGTTTGGACCACTCAAAGAAGCAATGGGAGGAAAGAAGTTCCGTTCTTATGAAGAGGTACTCCACGCGGTGCATGAATGGTTGCGCGGACTACCAAGAGAATTTTTTTCTAAAGGAATTTATGGAGTCTGTAAGCGCTGGAGGACTTGCATCGAGCAAGGGGGAGATTATGTTGAAAAGTCATATAGCTTTGTACCACTTCTGCACAATAAATAACATTTTACAAACGTTTAAGCTTTTCATTTGACTCACCCTCATAGAACCTAACCCTACGTTATGCAGTTAGGATCACTGCCCAAAATTGTTTTGACTGTCGCAGCATATTTCCACTACGTTGTCTCGTACACAGCCTGCATGTGTTCACCACACTCCGCAGTGTCTTATGAAGTGAGGTGTTACCACGGTGACAGGTCCGTCGGATGGCGACGCTAATTTAGATGGCCCCAAGCACTCACACTACACAGAGTGTTTCCCGGTCATGATAGATTTGGTGGCGGGGGGGGGGGGGGGACGGCTAGCAACATCCCCTAGGATCTTGCCTAGAAATGCAACGACGGATTTTTTTCATCTGTTTTTTATATTTGCTGGGAGGTATATTTTCTTCAAGGAACTACTCAGAACATGTTCGGTCTCCAATGAGCTCGAAGTTGACAGTACTTCCTTCCTTCGATGAGACCTTGTTTAAAGACAAGCACTTTTTTCACTTTATCTACGCTTTGTGTGTCATATACGGTAACGGGAAATAATAGGCAACACACGCAATGCACTACTATTCGTTAGTCCACGTATAATAGCTGGTTCTGTGGGAAACAACATTATATACCAGTTGAACTGGCCGAGATTTGGAGCCACCACTAGCAGTAATAGTTATTATTTATGTTTTGTTCTTTGTGCAAAAAAGGAGTCTCCGTAGGAAACCCATCAAAAGTTCTGTTACCTTACAGGTGCTGTACCGTACGCACTGTACCATACGGCGAAGCATATCCAGCTTATGAAGCTCCACAATAGGATTCAGTGATCTCTAATGAAACGTCAGGCGAAGATGTTAAAGCATTCGTTTAGAGAATTGGCTCTGCATTCGCTTACTTACGTCGAAAGTTCCCCTGGGCCTGATTCGAGAAAGTGAATTAAGATGTATATATCGGTCCAGATTTGAAAAACTGTACAAAGACGCCCACTTTTGAAGATGAACAATAAGAAGACAGTATTTCAATCATTTAAGCATGTTTCGACCAGTTTTCCGTGATATTTTTCTTTAAAAAAAGGATTGTGATGAAATATAAGAAGATGACAACTGTAAAAGTCAGTGATGAACTGAATACGTCACTAACACTGTCAGCTTAAAGTCAGTACGAAAGAATCCCCATAAGGAAGGAATTACAGGGCGATCTGGAATTCCAAAGCTTCACATTACTGATGCACATGCTCGCAATAGCAAAACGTTGTGCCCAAATAACCAAACCTGGAATGTAGAGCAGTGGAAGAAAGTATTTGATCGGACAAGACTTGTTCCACACTGTTTAACTTCTGGCCTAGGGTATGTCCCAAGGATGAAATATACTGGGGGCGTACGCAGCCATATCGTAGAATTCCATTGGCACGGTTACTCTGAAAGGTCACGTTACCTAGGATTATGTGACTGTTTTGACTGATATGATACATGTTTCAATGTGCGTTTCCCAATGGCGCGTTCGAAGACCATACTGCCTCTGTTCACACAGTGCGTATCGTGTAGCACTGATTTTGTTTGCAAGAGGAGACATTTTTGCATTTCCCTTGATCTCCACAGTCACCAGATCTCAATAGTGTTCAGACTTAACTGAATTTTCCACTATTTTATGGGAAGAATAGTATATGATTCCCTTGAAAAGCATACAGGACCAGGATAAATCCGGTCCGAGACGACTGGAAGCTGTTCGAATGCCAGAGATTTTCCTGCACCGTATTAGGCGTGGTAATCTTTGTGTTTTTGGTGTTTCCATATTTTCTCACCCTCTTACATGTTAGTGCCCGAGTGTGCTGTATAGTTTGTGAGTATATTTGTTCACACATATGATGATCCAGAATCCTCTTGCTCTGTACGTTCGTGAATTCTGAAAGGATGGTCACATTTGTTCAGGTGCCAGTTAACCCTAGCATTACCAACGTATTTTTTGTTACATGTAATACCAACGGGGGGGCCTCAAAGGCCCATAAAGAATACCACAATTTATTTTATCATAAATCAAGTTTATTTACTTCTGATACCTCTAATAACAATTCAAAATGCTTAGACATTGTTTTTGTATACTGGATAATAAAAGATGTTATTATAATAGGAATAAAATGAACAAATCACGAGATTCAGTTTATATATTTTTTGGAATAATGTTTCAAAATAGTGTTTTCTTATAAAAACGACTTTTTTAATTCGATACACTACATGAAGCAAACAAAATTTACTGTCTCATTCTGCAACGCATTTTTCACACAACACTGTCTTCCTGCAGTGTTTCCCACAGACGTGTTTGTGGCACTGAGATCAGGTAACAGTTGACTTTCCCAGCTTGTTGTACTTGATCTTTTTAGATGCAGCTTCTTGGCAGCATAGGTGGCACCGTCCACGTGTTCCTGGTTCTGCTGTTGAGGATGATGGTTCTACAGAGCAGCTGAGCTTCCGTTGTGTGATGCTTTCCATTGCCATTATTACTGGCTTCTGAAGTCCATACAAATTTTGTGCCCGTTTATCTACTTGAGATCTTATTAGTTCGAGACCTAAGTTAGTGATAAAAACTCTTCTGCGGTTTAGCAAATTCTTTTTCCAATTCGGAAAGTTGAGGAGGAAGAGTGAATATGCATTTATTGTTGCTATGTCAATGAGTGTGTAGAAGAGGGACAAAGGCCATCTTCTTGTTCCTCTCTTTGTGCTGTAGTGTCTTGCCATCTGGTCTATGGTGTCCACGCCTCCCTTTGTAGAATTATAAAAAAGATTAATGTTAGTCTTTTTTGAGTCTTCATTCAACACCCCTTCTGAGTGATAAGTTGAAAGCATCAACAGCAGTCGTTTTGGCTTCTCGCGGACTAGCGTTGATGCAAGAGTAACTGGTGGCCTCGGTGTCTGAGGGTCAGTATAAGCAAAGATGGAAGAGTGTAAACTGCGGCCAGTTGTAGTCTTCAGCTCTTCAGGTATGTGTCGTCTGTTAGACTGTAGGGTGCCAACAAGTGTGAGGTGAAAATCATTCCATAGAGTCTCAGCAAGCTCCACTGAAGTATAGTACCGATCTGTGGTAACATTACGGCCTGATTTTTCAATAGGTTTTATTAGTCTCTTTACAATTTCCATCGGTCCATTTGAATGCTGTGTATTTCCTGACTTGCCTCTATAGATGTCCATGCTGATCACATATCTAGTCTCAGAATCAGACAGCATTCGAATTAGAATGCCGTATTTTTCAGGTTCAGGTTTTTCTTTTAGAAACACCTTGAATGGACAGCGACCACGGAACAAAGACAACATCTCATCCACTGTTGTATGTAGACCAGGAATGAAATACAATGGAAGTGAAGAATTGAAGCTTTCAAAAATTTCCCTCATTGGAGCAAACTTGTCAGTCTGGCGACGAATTTCTCTTGTGTTCTTATCATCAAACCTCAATATTTTAGTCAATTCGAAAAATCGGGTCCGACTCATTGATCCATAGTACACTTGTCGGCCCTGAAGCAAAGACCATAAATCTTGAACAGGTATCTTATTGTCATGATTTGAACCCATGATTAGCAAGAGTCCTATATAACAAAATAACTCATCTTCATCTGTGTGCTGAATACCTAGTCGAGAAGCCTCTTCATTTGAGTGTAGTTTTATTAGATTCATAATTTGAGGTGTAAAAAAGAGCTCTATAGCCTCTTTCGGAGACGCAATTCTTCCTTGTTGTCCTAGCCCCATTCTTTCTCGCTCTATATTTTGTACAGAACGCCGATATTGTCGAGATGGCTTCGTAATATACTCTCGTCCACTTTTTGCAATGAATTTATCACATTCCGTATCATTATCATCTGGTGGATTGGCTTCAACCTCATCTTCATTCTCAGACGATGAATCAGTTCTAATTTCTTCCACATCATCATCCACTTCACTTTCCTCTAAATCTGATTCGTTCAAAACTTCTTCTAGCACTCTTTCAATGGAACTATCACGTAAACGATGTCTACTCATGTTGCTGGTTCAACAGCAGCAGAAACACTGAAAATAACAATGGTCCGCTTCATAATAATATGTCTGAAGGCAACAATGCCAAAATTCGTTTCATGGTAAGAATTTGAAACGAGAGACTCAACCTCGTAAATCTTTCCTTGCTATTACCAACGGGTGGGCTTCTAAGGCCCACAGAGAATTAAATCAAGTAAATGAATTTTAATTACATTTTATTCCGAAATTCTGTAATGACTCATTAGTACATTCAATAACGAACAATTACCTTTGCTTTCAAGTTCATATATCAAAGGGTGTGGATACAACATAGAAAAACTGAGTCAGTGGGCCTACGAGGCCCCCCCGTTGGTAATGCTAGGGTTAATAGTGGGTGCTGAGTTACATTATGAAATACCGTGAGTACGAGGGTTGGAACTTTAGTAGTGGCAACTATTTATTTACAGCTCGTGCATTATAGGTACGTGTTTCAAAGTTATACTGACCTTGTGTATGAGCCGTTGCCAGAAATGTGGAAGTCGAAGGATACTCTTAGCAGTGACAGTTGTGTTGACAGTTTGAGCGGCGCGGTCTGTTGTGCGACGAATTTGTAGCAATTCTGAAGTGAATGCCGTGAAGTGTTTCCTTCAGAGTAGAAATCGAGTTGAATTTACGAGGACGTAAGTCAGGAGAGTCCACTAGGTGGTATAGCACTTAACAGCCCCACCAGTGAAACTAATCAGTAACAGGTTGCATTGTACGTGCTTGAGCATTATACTGCAAAATTATGGTCAGGTCATGCAGGAAGTGTCTCTATGCTGTTCATTTTTGGTACACAACCTACGACCAGCTTGGGAGACAGAAGTGATGACTCTTTCTGCAGGAGCTAACCGTCATTTTGCAGGACAATGTTCAAGCACGTACAGTGCAAGCTGTTACTGATTTGTTTGACTGATGGGGCTGGGATGTGCTATACCACCTACTGCACTCCCCTGACTTAAGCCCTCGTGAGTTCAACTAGATTTCTAAACTGAAGGAAACACTTCACGGCATTAGCTTCAGAACTGCTACAAATTCGTCGGGCAATAGATGGCGCCGCTCGAACTGTCAACATAACTGGCACTGCTAAGAGTATCCTATGAATTCCGCATCGGTGGCATCGGGTTATACACAATGCTGGTGACTACTTTCAAGGTCAGTAAAACTTTGAAACATGTATCTATTTTGTACGAGCTGTAAATAAACAGTTGCCTCTAGTAAACTTCCAACCCTCGTATACTGTGTGTAGTGTAGGCATGATGTGGGAGAATGTAGGCATTATGTGGGGGAACCGAGAAAACAATGAACAACGTAGAACTGGAGTTAAACGTTATGAAACATCAAGAAATGGGAAAGATTGGGCTCTCTAAGAAATTTTATTAGCGAATCCTCTGATCGACTTCTTTCTGTCGGGAGATCTATTCTCTGATTGACTATTTTCTGTCTGGAGAACTACTGAGTGAGGCGAGTAGAGTGGAAGTGAGGTCGGTAGAGAATTTGTGTGACTGACCAGGATCTATCAGATTAGCAAACGCAGCTGGTTCACCGACAAGGAAACTGCGAAAGAGAAAGATAGGGTTTGGGTGCGGATGGTTATGATGGTCGGAATACCCCTTTGTCATGAACGTGGTACTGGTGTGTGTGTGTGTGTGTGTGTGTGAGAGAGAGAGAGAGAAAGAGAGAGAGAAGGGGGGACAGAGGACGGGTGGAATGTGGTGGGGGTTGGGGAGGATGGGGGAGAGAATGGGTTGGAGTGATGCTTGTGCGTGTAGTTCGAGCAGTTCTCGTCCGCCATCAGAGCTCGGCCAAGGCCACCCCCCTTCCAACGCTTTGGATGGACGGCCCGTGTCGTTCTCGGGACGCTTCGCTACAACCCATTGCGCATGTCGCTGTGTCTGCACTGCTTCTGATGTCATCCAGTCCCAACAGCCGTCTCTCTGGCTTCCCTTTTCTGGCTTATTGTCGACTAAGGCTGTGGTCCGTCTCCACTAACAAGACTTGCTTGTATTTGTGCTGTCATGTTTTCACATGTTTTCTGCCATTGTAAATAATTCACCAATGCTGTACTAGGACAAAGATGAATGAGCGCGCTACACGAGATCCTTGAATCAGTGTTTAAATTTATTTGTGGTTCGCTTTGTCGCCTGTCAAGTGTGTAGCGCTGGACCATTCTTGTTTGAAGCATAGATGTTGCCATTTGAGATTTTAGCGAAGGAAATTTGATAATTGTTAATTTGAGAGACAATATCTGGAATGCCTTTTTATGGAGATGAAAAGTTGTTAGTAAACACATGTTACTGATTATACTGGTGGAGAATAGATTATGGAGGAATTCTTCAAGGTAACAAATGCATGCGCAAGACTGAAATATTTGTTTGTCAGAACTATTACTTCGAGGAAATTTTTATCCCTCAGATAACTAATAACACTCATGATTAGTGTTAATTTGATCTCTTTGTTTTCATTATTTCACAAATAACGCAAATGTTTGGAATGTCTGCAACTTTTGTGTTGAGACAATTTCGTAAGAAGATAAATTTTCATTATCTCAAATTCAGTATTTCACTAAGTTTCTTGGCACTGTTCACATGCACAACACATGCCCAACCAAAAGTCAGTATTACTAACAAGTTGAACAGTATATGTGAAGCGCATCTTAACGAGGAAGAAGTTTTTGAGAAAAGAATTTACGAAACAGTATTAATGTGCCACTGATTGTTCTGCACGGCACAGAATACACGTCTTTCACATCTACAGCTTGATCTAGATTTATACACGGCAAGCCAAGTTTAAGTATGCGGCAGAATGTCCTCTCTGTAGCATGAAGTGGCGTGAAGAAAGGTTTTTGGTCAGCTTACACGTCTGCTGGAAGTGCTCTAATATTATTTCATGATCTTCCAGATGAGGGGAACTCGGCGTGGAACGGTGTGCTTAACGTTTTAACACCTCCTGTAAAATAAAGAGTCATTAGAAAACGTTTGTTAAAGGCACCAAAAAGTCACTTTGCACTATAACCTAACGTTCCTTACTTGAAAATCACGTAGAACTGTATGTTAAGTATTTCTAACATCCTTTTAATGAAATACTTGGGTATTTCCCGTTCTGTCACAGATAAGGGGTAGAATGAGATAAGACACTATTTTGTGAAATTATTGCACAAACGTTGTAAACATTAGGTATGACAGCTCAGAACCAATGCTTAATGCAAAATTTACATTGAGGAATGTGGAATCATCAAAAACTGTGAACAGTAAGAAAATATTTTAACGTTGGTATGAGGTATGTACATTTATTTTTAATGCTTTATACCAAGTTAGTGTTACTATTACCTTATCGAATCTCATTTATCATGCATCATATGTACTTTCTGGCTTGCAAATTGACTACGTAGCAAGACCAGTAATAAATCCTACATCCCAGGCTCGCATAGCTACACCAGTCTCTTCGTCAGACCTGTGGGCTAAGCTGTTTCTTTCTGCTAGTTCATAGGCTAATCATCTGACAATGTGATGTTTCATCGTCGGATTAGAAAGTGTGCTTTCCATTGGACTCAAGTATGCTATCAGATCGTCTTCTTGCCCTTCACTGAACACACTTTTTAATTTCCCATCTGATTTGTCAACTCTACAGTTAGGAATATTTATAATTTTACGAAGGTACCTTTCCAATGTTGATTTGGATGCCGTAAATCCCTTAGATCCTTTCCAGACTCCCATTTCAAGAAATAAAACAACTGGAACTGCCATTTAAATTAATTTAATATCCCATCGCTGTCTATCAGTTTTTCTAATGCGCGTTCACGCCACGTGGGAAAGCAAAAAATCTACTTGGATCAAAAAAATTAAATGGCAGAACTGGATACTAATCCATTCTGCCCCGTCCCGTCCCACTGTAAGAGCACATCTCAGATTAACAACTTCTACGGAGCGTAGTAACAGTCGAATTTAAACGTATTATGTAACTAAAGTACAGCAAATGGCAAGCAATTTAAATTTTCTCTTAGTTTAAGGGCGTACAGTTAAGAAATAACGGCTTATTCCGCGTTTAAATTCACCAAAAGCTATATAAACACAAATGGTAATGTGAAAGTCAACCGTCATGTAAAAAAGGCGCACTATAAACCAAGTCAAAGTGGTTGTTGCACCTTCCATTCCATTCAGACACATGTCACTACAGTAGGTGTCAGCATTCTACAGTCTAGAATACAACACAGTCCTATTGTGCCCAGCCATCCCTTTCACCCCCTAGTTCCCCTACGTAGGTGGAAGCAATATATCAGTTGAATCTTATAGAAACCACTGACCTAGTGATTTTCTCAGTAAATTACACTATGCACAATTCGACCCGCGAGACGAGTCTTGCTGCTACCACCACTGTATTTCCATACTAAACACAACCTTCTCCTTTCTCGTTTACTAACGACAAAAGATCCCTGTCTGTCTCCAGTAAAACAAGCTACGCAGCTCACATTTAAAACTGCAACATCGCGAAAGTGGCGTGAAACGAATCCCACTCTAAATGTAACAGTCGTGCTAAGAAATCTTGCCTGTGTTTGTTCTACCGCATATTGTTGCCATGGCGAATTTTTTTGTGTATTTTAAAGACCATACTTCGCGGCTATACGTGTACAACATTGTAAAACGGGAAATATCCAAGTATTTCATTAAAAAGATGTTAGAAATACATAACATACAGCTCTAAGTGATTTTAAAGGAAGGAACGTTAGGTTATAGTGCAATGTGACTTTTTGGTACCTTTAACAAGTGTTTTCTAATAATGCTGCAATTTATCCGTCTAAAGATCAAACATCGAAAACCTGTGTCAGTGTTTACGGAGGACAGATCAAAACCTGTTCCTTCTAGTTGTTTGCGTCGTGCTTCAGTCACTGCAGCACCTACGCCAAGTACTTCCGGTTATTAACAAGAAAAACCTTTGTGATGCTACTCAGCTAAGAGTCAGCGTCATAAGCACGAATAGTCTTAAAAACGAATGTCTTTTTGAAAACTGTTGACTGATCGGTATTAGAATCGCGCACGGTTCCACTTTCAGTCTTCCACTTAAAATAAGCCACTTCACCGAAGGTTGAAAGATTTACTGTAGATTTTTACCATGTTTCTCAAGACTGGTTTGAGGCAATCCGCCATTACTGCCTCGCCTGTGTAAATCTCTTCATTTGAGCTTAGATCACCACCTAACGGCCCCCGTTAGCTATTAGATACACAGGGTGTCGCATGAGAGATGGTCATATTCAGATATATGACAGGAACGATCACTCGAAGGAAAAGGATTTAGTACACAGGGGCAATAAAATGCTTACTTTAAGAGTTGTGAACACTTCCTCAGTAGAAGAGACGTGTTTCACAGTAGCGAAGACGATCAAGGGCTCACAGGTTTAAGACAAGCATCTTAGAGATCATGTTTACTGGACGTTTTCTTTTTGGTTTGGTCCGTACCACCAGTTCTCACAATACGAGAAACAGACCCTACAGAAGAAGAGATTTCACAGTATCTAAAATGAAGAAGTGCTCGTAGGTAAGCATTTCAGAGCCCATGTTTACTAGACTTTTCTGCTCCTAATTATGTTTTGTGTCATATCTCTGAATATTAACCATTCCACGTGGGGCACCCTGTGGCTACAGTTTCTACCGTCTTCTGATTCATTCAGTTTCCAAGAAGTTGTTCCCCGCCATCTTGGCGCACGTCCTATCATTGTATCCCTTCTTCTAGTCATTATTTTACACATCTTTCCTTGCCACTATTTTGGATAACCTTATCATTCCTTTTTTATCAACCAAATAAATTTTCGTGGTCATTATGTAACACCACATACTTAACGATTCATTTTCCCTTCTGATTTTACCGAGTGAGGAGGCGCAGTGATAAACACACCGGACTCGCATTCGGGAGGACGACGGTTCTAAACCTCGTCCGGCCATCCTGATTTAGATTTTCCGTGATTTCCTCAATCGCTTCAGGCAAATGCCGGGATGTTTTCTTTGAATGGCACGGCCGATTTCCTTCCCTATCTTTCTATAACCCGAGTTTGTGCTCCATCTCTAATGACTTCATTGTCTACTTGCTTCGCCCATCATGCGTTATCTAGCTTGCAAGGTAGCAGAATTTCGCGTCTTCATGCTCCACATTTTTATATTAACTTTTCTCACTCATCTCATTTTTGTTACTCCTTGCGTGTCACCTATGTGTCGAAATTAAGTGTGAGACAAATTCACCGACAAGAGTCAGCAATGGATTAAATATACGCAATGGATTAACAGTTTAGAAATTATCGGCCACGGCAGTGACACTTAAGGTGAGGCATTCACAATTATTTTATGCAATAACATTGATCATGATAGAGCGTTTTCTCTGTACTTTAATCAGAATCATTATTTGTGGGACTGAATTATTCCAGTGGATTTCACACACAAATTACTAAAAACAAATTAAATGCTTGATGAACAGTTAAACCTTGACAAAGAATGAAATTGTGATAGTACATATAACAGTTGGTGAAGTACATTGTAAGGTGTGGAATGCTAAACATCATCTCTCTTATTTAATGAATTTACTGCATTCTGTCTAAGCTTGATTAACAGTGACTGTATGGCTTGAAGGAGCTGAAACTATCCCTATAACTGTGGCTGCACTGTCGAACATAGGAAGACTGAACTGTGAATAATACTGAGTCCCGCAGCTTCGTTTGCCCTAAAATCCCAGTGCTGCACGTTATTCATCATGCTCGTCGATGTAATGTGAGGAGACTGCTTGTGGCATGACTAACTGCCTTCAGACGTGCACCTAGCACTGTGTTGCTGTGAACTCAAACACTGATCTCCCCCAGTCTCAACTACGAAGACGGGCTACTTTGCTATTCTACATCCCTGAATTAAATCCTGAAGTTGAGGTACTAAGAGCCAGAAGCTGAGAGTCAAAGTAAAGTGACAAAGAGTCAATGTCCCCTATTTTTAGAAGTTAGAACGAAAAGTTTCTGCATTTCCGACCATGAGAGTTTCATCACCCACCTCTTAGGATATAATTTACACATCAACAAAAGTACTGTATCACCCTGGTTCCCAGAATTCTTAAAGACAGGCGTTGGCTGTGGATATTGTGTCACAGAGATGTCACTAAACCCGCCCAGAGATGTAAACAACAATGCATGAACAGCAAAAATTAGACGGAGGGCGTCCGACGGCCGATCAGTTCCAGTCATTCCACCAGGAAGGAGATAAACGGCTCGTGTTATCGGCAGTTAAACCATGCCCAGACGTTCAACACCGCGGTTCGATTGCGTCCACTATGATACTTTGTGCTAAGAAGGGCTCTCATCAAGGGAAGTGTCCAGGCGTGTCGCAGTGAATCAAAGCGATGTTGTTCGGACATGAAAGAGAGGTTAGGTTAGGTTAGAGGCAGGAGCTGTCGATGACATGCCTCGCTCAGGCCGCCCAAGGGCTACTACTGCAGCAGATGACCGCTACCTACGGATTATGTTTCGGAGGAACCCTGACAGAAACGCCACATTGTTGAACAATGATTTTCGTGCAGCCACAGGACGTCGTGTTACGACTCAAACTGTGTGCAATAGGCCGCATGATGAGGAACTTCACTCCCGACGTCCATGGCGAGGTCCGTGTTTGCAACCACGATACCATGCAGCGTGGTACAGATGGGCCCAACAACATTCCAAATGGATCGCTCAGGATACGCATCACGTTCTCTTCGACGATAAGTGCCGCATATGCATTCAACCAGACAATCGTTGGAGATGTGTTTGGAGGCAACCCGGTCAGTCTGAACGCCTTCGACACACTGTCCAGCGAGTGGAGCAAGGTGGGAGGTTATCTGCTGTTTTCGGGGGCATTGTGTGGGACCGACGTACGCCGCTGGTGGTCATGGAATGAGCCGTAACGTCTGTACTATACTTGAATGCCATCTTCCGACCGACTGTGCAATTATATTGGCAGCATATCGGCGATGCATTCGTCTTCATGGACGACAATTCGCGCCCTGATCGTGTACATCTTATGAATGACTTCCTTCAGGATAACGACATCGCTCGACTAGAGTGGCCAGCATGTTCTCCAGACATGAACCCTATCAAACATGCCTGGGATAGATTGAAAGGTCTCGTTATGGACGACGTGACCCACCAACCACTCTGAGGGATATACGCCGAATCGCCGTTGAGGAGTGGGACAATCTGGAACAACAGTGCCTTGATGAGCTTGTGGATAGTATGCCACGACGAATACAGGGTACCAGAGGTACCGGTGTGTACAACAATCTGGACCACCACCTCTGACGTTCGCGCTGTATAGTGATACAACATGCAATGTGTGGTTTTCATGAGCAATAAAAAGGGCGGAAATGATGCTTGTGTTAATCTCTATTCCAATTTTCTGTACAGATTTCGGAACTCTCGGATCCGAGGTGATGCAATTTTCTTTACGTGTGTATTTTCTCCGCCTCCCATCTGATGCCAATAAAACTTCAAATCCAATCAGCTTGTTTTCTGTCCATCCGTTCTCGAAAACGTCAACTCAGTCGTTATATCATGCTAATGTCACACTACGTCCGCCAACTGATGGCCTTTTTAGTTGTTTGCATGATAATCTCTGGCCATAGCAAAAGAATTTAAAAAATAATTTTTTTTTTCTGGTGGCAGTCTATCAGCCACTTGCAACCCTCGATTCTTCAGACTGCAGTTTTGGTGCATTTTAGGAAGCCGCCTGGCGATTATCTTGCAGAACGTTCTTTTTGACAATGTGCCAGCCGCTGACTACTGCTTCACAGAAAATTCTTAGTGCATACCTAAAGCTCTCAGTGCACCTTTCTCTAGCAGGACACACACCATAAAGAGCACCGTTTGCCAGCCTTACCATACCTTTTCACTGTGTTTTCCTTTCGTGGCTAATGCTGTTCTAGATTGACTGGCTCAGAGCTCCCCGCATGTCCGGACCTCTGTTTCCCTATGGTCAATACCTCTGGCTCCTTGTGCTTTTTACCTGAGCAGCCTTCACCATTTATCAGTAAATACTTTTCTTTTATCTGAAAGTTCCCAAAAGAAAATGTAACCACTCCTAACAATCACTTTCATCGCTTTATTTAAGAGGAAAAATATGTTTGGATTATCTGCATAAGTTTAATTACGTTAAATCAAAACTTCCTACCGATCTATAGACGAGTGATTAGCCAAAACAAGTTGACGCTTTCCACTTGTTACTTCCGTGTTTCTTCTGTTTTCTCTCTATCCATTACATATCAACAGACTTTTCGTTCCATTCAGAATGTCCTGCAACTGTTCCTCGCTTTCACTGGAGATAGCAACGTCATCAATGAATCATGCAATGATATTCGTCTTTCCTGAATTTAATGCCTCTCCTTGCCTATTCTTTACTTCCAGCATCGCTTTTCAGTGTATACTTAGACCACTTAGGGAGAAATAGTGCTTTCTTGCATTAGCCTCTTTTTAATTCTAACGCTTCTCTCTTGCCATTTCGTATTAATTGTTCCATCTTAGTTGTTGCATGTATTGTATATTACCAAGCTTTCTTACATTTTTTCTAAAATTTTCTAACACCTTGCACCATTTTATGTTATCGATCTTTCAACGTCGAGTAAGCCTTTGGAGCTGCTTTGGTGTTTACTCACTCTTGCCTTTACTATGAACTACTACATCAAAACTTACTCACTTGTGCTTTTACATTTACGAAAGCCTTACTATCATTCAACAGGTCCTTATTTTTTCCGTGTATCTGTATATTATGTCAGTCAGAAACCTGAATGCATGTGCGACCGTCTTCGCTTTCATCCCTCCATTCTGACGGAATGTGTTCAGTCTGGTAATTCTGCATACTTATGTGAGTAATCGAGTTCTCGCAACTTTCCCTCATAATTTCGGAAGTTCCGAAGAAATTTTGTCAGTCACTCCCGCTTGTTTGACTGCAAGTCTTCCAAATTCTTTCAAGATTTTAGTGTAACACTGAATCTGCTGTGACTTCCTAATCGACAGCCCCTTCTTCTTATTTCACGTCATCAAACAGAGACGTTCTGTTTGCTTAGAGACGTTCTGTTTGCTTAATGTTATGTTAATATTTCTGTACGTTGAAACATTCAAAGCAACGACCGTTTCATTCTCATTATTTTCACATTTTTACTGCAGCCTTTTAACTTCCCTGCACTTCCTACTGATTTCATTCAACAATCACTTCCATCACTGCAATCCCACTTCTACAGAACTTCTTTGTATTTCCTTTTCCCTCAGTTATTTAAAGTACTCCTTCCGTTACCCAACGTTTCTTCGTAGTTAATTCCCTTATTTACAAATTTGTCTACCGTAATTATTTAATAGTATTTGTTACGAACGTTCGTTCTACTTAAGCCAAACCCTGGTAGTCATTATCACCCCATGTACTTTCAGATGCACATCGTCATTTGTCAATATATCAGCATCCTACTAGCCGGCCGAAGTGGCCGAGCGGTTCTAGGCGCTACAGTCTGGAACCGCATGACCGCATCGGTCGCAGGTTCGAATCCTGCCTCGGGCATTGATGTGTGTGATGTCCTTAGGCTAGTAAGGTTTAAGTAGTTCTAAGTTCTAGGGGACTGATGACCTCAGCAGATAAGTCCCATAGTTCTCAGAGCCATTTGAACCAGCATCCTACTTCTTTATACATCTCTTCCTCTTAAATGTGAGCCAACTCTTCATTATTACTAAACTGTGATCTGAGTACATATCCATTCCTGGATACGCCATACATCACAGTAATGGCATTATTTTCCAGCTGATATCTTCAAGTGTCTATTGTAATTCTTGAACAATGTTTCCGATGCTATTCCCTAAAATGTACTGCAGAACGCAAGGGAATTTCTTCTCTGTCATTTTTAATACCGAGACCGTATTCTGCTGTATCTCTGCCTTCTGTTGTTTCGTTATGCATCTCACCTTTATAACGTGTATATACCTGGTGACAAGGACAGGTACACGTAAGTTATAGTAAGTCATTTATCTCGAAGTATATACTTGTAAGTGAATAGGTTTGAATTTATTACAACTATTTCCAAAATGGTATGTAAATTATTGGAAATTACAACAGATTAAAACCAGCTTCGATTAATGGAGAAAGACTTCATCACACGAGAGAGGTGTTGTTGCTAAGTTGCGAATTATAAGATTGGAGAGATTAAAGAGACCGAAGAGACTGAAGAGATCCGTTGGATATAAAAATTTGGCGAACACATTTCTGATATTTGGCTGCCGACAGAGATGACTCATAGAAAGTTTTAAGCTACGAAATACGCAGCCAAGCACTACTTCTCAATTGGCAAAATGTTTCACATGGCATTCTTTTTGAAAATCTCAATTGCTACCGTAAATATGTGGAAAAAACGACGAACTATGCCAAGTGGAATAATTATTACAAATGCTTGTACGTTCCGGCTCAACTGAACGCAAGTTGTGGTTCCAGGAAGTGATCTAAAAAATAGTACTGCCAGGCTAAGAAATTTATTTAGCCTTAAGATTAGTTTTTGGTAGCGTCGTGCTCTTAGGCAAAATATCGTCTCCGACACAATTAATGTAAGCTGACGAGGCATTGACCAGTCTAACATGGGGAAATATTTAATAGAATACAAAAGAAGCACGGAAGTCAACCGTTTGAGGGGTGTCCGGCATTCGAGGGATCATAGTGTGCAAAGTAGAATTTTGTTTTCACTACTTACTCATTCTGATCATACCAACGCGCGGAACATACCCACCAAGGCTGGCTTAGCAACAGTGGTGTCCCAAAAGCAAACTAGTTGGTAAAACATTTTGCACGGTCAGTTCACAGAATATTTTTCTATGACAACTGTAATATATTTCGAAACCTTGGTCACAGTTTCATCAGTATTTCACGGAACAAACTACAAAGTATGTTACTAATTCTCGAACAGTTCCACTGTGAATCCGGTTAACCTAAGATTTGACAGCATTCAACCTGTAGTTTCCTACAACCTGTTCTTCCTTATGATCAATTCAAGAATTTACACGGTCACACAATTTCAGTTGTACTTCAGCAGTATGTTAATTATTTTTTGAAATGTCGTCTTATCTCGACTGCATTTACTTCACACCAAATATACTAAGAAGTTATGTTATATATTCATATACAAAACAAAAACGATTATAATTTATGAGAGAAACTGGGAATAAATAACGCTACTCTTCACATAAATTGTCTAGAATGCTACTGTAAATTCACAGCAGTGTAGTACTGTGGGACTGTGGAGTGCCTCTTAATTGAGCTTCAGCTGGAAATACGAACAATTTGCAGTGAGTGCGCAGTCCGTCCGCAATTCGAGAGGCAGCACTCAAACCTAGGTTATATACAGGATTATGCGGTTCTTTCTCGCCCGCTATTGTGTGCAGCTATTTGCCTAGTTTGCCCGTCGAAACGTTCTGGTGCTTGCATTGTGCTGTCCACTACTTCAAACTCGATGAGTTTAAGCAGCTCAGTACAGGGAAAAGCTACTTACAATGGCCGCAATCCTATTATTTGTAACTAATCGTAGTTGGAGATCAGTGGAGGGACATAAAGAAAGATTTGTACAGTTCTATATTTGTTACACTAGTCCGAAATGGAAGCGTGCTTTTATCTCTCCGGTTATTATGTAAAAGGAATCTCGTAGCCTTTTCAAAAAATTGTTTAACCTTTGATACATATTTATTTTTTGTGAATTATGAATGGTGTAAGAGCTGCATGCAGTCTTTCGTCTCTAACTTTTAGTCTATACGTCGAAGAATCAAAGAGGAAAGTAAAAAGTGGGTTCAGTAGTGGAGTTAAAATTTATGGTAAAATAGTATGAGTGATAAATGTGATTGCAGATTTTGTCGGCGTATGATAAAACATTCTCAGTTGACCAGCCAAACGGTGACGTCGTCTCGTCGCGCCTTTGCAATTAGTTTCGTTTTCATCGTCTTCAAGCTGAAAGCATCGCTGATCTCAGTGAAAGAGTTAGAGGACATGTTAACTGAAATAAACAGCCTATTGAGTATACACTATGGTGAAAAGAGCATCTAAGCGTTGGAGATGTGGTGCTGTAGAATGATGTTGAAAACTTGGTGCAACGATGAGATAGGAGATGAGGCCTCCTGTTTACTCTTCATCGTCTGATCACGTGACACATTCTGGTTTTCTATCAAAGCATAGTAAGTGACGTTGCGATGCATTTTCATCCATTAGTCTTCAGTTTGCTTTGATGTGGTCCGCCGTAATTTCCTCTCCTGAGTCAGATTCTTTATATTAGAGTATTACTTGAATCCAACATCCTTCATTATCACATGTGTATATTCCTTTCTCCACGCCGGCCGCGGTGGTCTCGCGGTTCTAGGCGCGCAGTCCGGAACCGTGCGACTGCTACGGTCGCAGGTTCGAATCCTGCCTCGGGCATGGATGTGTGTGATGTCCTTATGTTAGTTAGGTTTAAGTAATTCTAAGTTCTAGGGGACTAATGACCACAGCAGTTGAGTCCCATAGTGCTCAGAGCCATTTGAACCATATGAACTTTCTCCACGTTCTCCAGTAGGTGTTATCCTCTACAGATCCCTCCAGTACCACGAAAGTTATCTTCTTCCTGCACAATAGGATGTAGGTGGCTTGCGTTCACGCATCTTTCTCTCCGAGGAAGACCGCAAATGATATTGAGATCTGGTGACTGTCTTGACCAGAGCACATGTGACAATTCATCCTCACAAGGCAAGTTGTGGAAGATGAGAATTGTGTGAACAGGATCCTGGTTTCTTAGAACACAGACTAGCCGTTGGGGAACGAGCATTGTACCATGAAATGGACCTCATCATCAAAATGGTAACATAATTCTTGGCCGTAATGCGACCTTACGCAGTAGCCATTGGATCCACGGAATATAACAACAGAAGATAACAATATGGCTGCCCAAATCATCACGGAAACCTCGCCATATTTTACTCTTGGGACGTAAAGTAGGTCCGACCTGGTGGCAATTTTCTATTGCTCTATACTACAGGTTTTATGCCTTCAGCACCACAACTCCTGTGATGGACATTTGCATCAAAGATGATGAATGATTTTGGAATTCCAACTCAGCCTGAATTTCCGTACTTCAGGACCTCCTTTCGAGTTATTTTGGTATCGACGTTGTTCGCGAGTGTGACACACAGTTGTGTAGTGAGTTTCGTAGCTGTCGTCCTGTTTTTCCCGTCACAATCCCCCTTAGTGACCATCCAACACGATCATTCAACATACACTTCGCTTCACGTAGTGAATGAGCGGATGAAGTTTTATCTGTTTTCCTTGTATACGGTATAAAGTTTCGATACGGAGCCTCATGGGAACGATACCCTTCGGCTACCTGAGTTATGAAACTACGACCATACAAACACCAACAATTTACACACGGTCGAATGCACTGAGCTCCAACATAATTCACTCGTAGAATACTGTACTGACCTTGACTGATTGGTTCTAATGGCTCTGAGCACTATGGGACTCAACTTCTGAGGTCATCAGTCCCGTAGAAATTAGAACTACTTAAACCTAACTAACCTAAGAACATCACACACATCCATGTCCGAGGCAGCCTTGACTGAGACTTGCAACGTATTGAGGTCACAGCACAGTGTCTTTCGTGGTCAAATGCAACAGCTCAACCTGCAAGCTTAGCTATATCTGCATTTATGTTCAAGCATTGATTTCTCGCAGTGTTTCCACATTTTATCCCACGCTATGTACTTTGGATTACAATGTCAGTCATTTGTCGGGTCACTTGTGTTTCTAACTAAACTGAGATTTCCGATGTTTGATCATGTATGACTCTCAGTTTGTGGAATTACTGTAGATGAAGACGTGGTTCCGGCTGCTGTGGCCGAGCCGTTCTAGGCGCTTCAGTGCGGAACCGCGCTGCTTCTACGGTCGCAGGTTCGAATCCTGCCTCGGACATGGACGTGTGTGATGTCCTTAGGTTAGTTAGGTTTAAGTAATTCTAAGTCTATGGGACTAACGAACTCAGATGTGAAGTCACACAGTGCTTAGAGCGATTTGTACCATTTGAAGACGTGGATGGTTCTTATTCCGAGATGGCATTTTGTACTATAGTGTTGGAAGCTGAAGATATGAATTAAAATTTGTGCTGTGGTTGCATCTTTATCGTAGATAATGATGAGACTTAACTGTCTCAGAGAAAATTAATTTTAATATTTTGTACCATGTTGTCAAAGTTTGTGGTTAGACAAAATAAATCAATAGTGTCACACTCCAAAGAAAGTACAAAGCCCAAAATAATTAAAATAAAATAAAAATAAAACACCTTTCAAGTGCAGTTTAATAACATAGTTTATATCTAGAGCATTGTGCAGCTTAATCTGCTGACACTTCCATAAAGTGACGGAAATACAATCATGAGAAACCCAATATATCTCACAGTCTGCAACATGCTTTCTGAAACGGTCGTTAAACCTAGCGAATACGGTCATCATACAAGTCATTTTTGATCTCGAGCCCCCAGAAATAAAAACATCGATCGAGTAATGCCTTTAACTGCTATATACTGTGATCCTGTGTGGCAGTCTTTACCAGATTACTGTATCCAACACATTTTAGGTTAGGCTTTAGTCTGACTGTTATTAACATTAAATGAAACAACAAGTTTACTTTTACCAGTCACTGTTTATCTCCACGACGCGTTTCAAAGCTTTAAACCTCCATCGTCAGGTGGATCTACATTTGTTAATATGACAATTGTGTGCCTGTTGTGTTACGATTTTTTGGAGGAATTTGTGGCACAGTCTAGTGGAGAAACCCAAAACCACGTTCTGAAATAGTGTTTTGTTTCTCCACTAGACAGTGCCACAAGTTCCTCCAAAAAATTGTAACACAACAGGCACACAAATGTCATATTAACAAATGTAAATCCACCTGATGATGGAAGTTAAAACCTTTGAAACGCGTCGTATAGATAAATAAACAGTGACTGGTAACAGTAAACCTGTTGTTTCATTTAATATCCAACATACCTCTAGCCTTCTACGGTCATCATTGTATATTTGTATGCAACTTAGATGCTTACGAGATCGTTCTTTACGACAGTCGGATAGTAGGGTTAAGACTCTCTGAACATGATTATGTAAATCATGTATAGGATAAACCTCATAAAATAGGAATAATATGTTAGTGTGAGGTCATTGCTTATATTTATTGTATGACCTCATTAAATAAGAACAAAATCTTGTTTATGTGACGTCATTCCATCTCTTGAGTGGTACACAATGATGTGGTGTACTCATTTTCTTCGCTGATCATGCGTCCCTGGCATCTGCTTCGAAATTAAGGGCAACCTGGAAGCTTCTTTGCAGTGTTTCCAAAAGTATATTTTCTGCCTCGTACTTTTGAACGCTGTACATTCTTTCTGTATCTGTTAAATTTTGATGATTATGGCGTATTAGTTTAGGAACATGACAACCAGGTCCGCAGGGCCAGGACTACAATGTCTAACGACACTGTTGTGGTTAACAGTTAATAACTCGGTGACCAGGTCTAGAGCTGCACGTGATGCTGATCAGCTGGTGTGTAATACTCTGTCATATTACGTTACTTTTATGCAGTTTAGAAGGTTGTGGAGTCAACACATCAACTTTCCGGTCGTTGCCGACTTCCAGATCTTCAATCAGCTACTTTTCAACCAAGTAGCTCCTGAAGTGATCTGATAGTGTCGAATGCACCCCTATCTAGTCCAGCCACCGAGCATACATTTCTGGTAGTACCTGGAATTTAACCCAGATCGCATGCGTGCAAATATAATGAAGTGACGTTTGCTACTCGCACATGGCAGCTTTTTTCTTTAAATACAGTATTTCTACACTTCAATGGTCCCAGCGTGTCAACTTTCGACGAAATAGCAATAGATTCCCATACTGGAAAGAAACGAGACGATGCAGTGAGGTAGGAGAGGGGTGGCAACCGGACGAGGGGTTGTTGCAGCGGACCGCACCAGGATGGGTTTGAGGGCAGCCGGCAAGAGACGGGCAGACCACTGCCGGCGATGGCGTGGCTGCCCTGCTGTGTTTACGGAGGCCGCAGGCCGCCCCTGGGGGCGAACGTGCCGGGGGCGGCGGTGGAGGTGGAGGTGGGGTTGGGGGTGGGCGACCGCCGCCGCATATCGATTACGCGACCGCCGTGTCCGTCCCGCCCCCACCGTGGAAACACTGCCCCAAGGCCTGCAGCCGGCGCTACGGGGACACGTAGGAAGGTCGCAGTGGTAACGTGCAAGACACCACTCTCTCCTCCTATCTGTGATACTGCAGAGTTCATCTGTATGATTAAGAGGTGAAGCTTGGTTGCAGGTCAGGCTATATTCCTCGACTTCTGCAAGCCTTTAGGCACTGTTGTTGTTGTGGCCTTCAGTCCGCTACTGCTTTTCTGCAGGTCTCCATGCTACTCTATTCTCGTCTTCATCGATGAATAACTACTTCAACCCACATCCTTTGGAAGCTGCTTCTCTGCAAGTTTCCTCCCGCCCCTCCCTCTCCCGTCTGCCCTAAACTATGAAATTAGTGACCCCTAGAAGTCTCAGAACGTATCCCGCCAGCCGATCACTTATTTTGGTCAAGTTTTGCCACACACTTCTTTTCTCTCCAATTCTATTAAGCACATCCTCATTAGTTACATGATCAGCATTTTTTGTAGCACAAATTTTCAAAAGCCTGTATTGTCTTCTAGTGTCCGGGTTTCAGTTCCGTAAGACGCTACTGTTATGATAAGTCTTATAATACGTATACGGTTCTCAGACTTAAGACCAATGTGAAAAGGGTATGCTATTTTCATGTGAAGAAAATGTACAGTAAAACCATTTCCCATATTGAGATAACATATTCTGTTACAGAGCCCTTGTATTTTTGTTAGTTCGTGCATATGGGAGTAATTGTATGTATGTTGTTGTTATAGACGCGTTTTCGTAGTAACTGTAAAATACCTAAGAAAATGGTGTAACCTGAATCTTCTCCAGCACTTGTCAAATATAAACACATCAAAAAAATTATGCATCACCCCGGAACCAAGAACACCTGAAGACAGCCGTTGACTGTTGATATTGTATCACAGACACAGTCACTTTGACTGTTCAGAGCTATCACTAAACCCACGAAAGGATGTAAACAACAATACATGAGCAGCACCTACTAGACGAAGGGGGTCCGACATACGATCAGTTCCACTCATTCCATCAGGAAGGTGGTACACAGCTCGTGTTGTCTATAGCTCAACCATGCCTGTACGGGCAATACCGCGGTTCGATCCCGTCAGCATTGTTATGATAGGAAGGGCTCTCAACAAGGGAAGTGTCCTGGCGTCTCGGAGTGAACCAAAGACACCATGTTGAACAATGCTTACCGTGCATCCACAGGACGTCGTGTTACCACTGAAACTGTGCAAAAATAGGATTCATGATGCGCAGCTTCACTCACGACGTCCATGCTGAGGTCCATGTTTGCAACCACGACAGAATGCAGCGCGGTACAGATGGGCCCAACAACGTGCCGGAATGACCGCTCATGTTTGACATCACGTTCTCTTCACCGATGAGTGTCGCATATGCCTTCAATCAGACAATCGTCGGATACGTGTTTGTAGGCAACCCGGTCAGGGTGAATGCCTTAGATACACTTGGAGGATCCCTGATATTGTTGATGGCATTATGTGGGGGCGACGTACGCAGCTGGTGGTCGTGAAAGGCGCCGTAATGGCTCTCCTCTACGTGAATGCCATCCTCCGACCGATAGTGCAACCATATATGCAGCATATTGGCGAGGCATTCGTCTTCATGGACGACAATTCGCGGCCCGATCGTGCACATCTTGTGAATGACTTCCTTCAGGATAACGATATAGCTCGACTGGAGTGGCCAGTATGTTCTCCAGACATGAACCCTATCGATCATGCTTGGGATAGATTGAAAAGGTCTGTTTATGGGCAACGTGACCCACCAACCACTCCGAGGGATCTACGCCGAATCGCCGTTGAGGAAATGGACAATCTGGACCAACAGTGTCTTGAGGAATTTGTGGATAGTATGCCACGACGAATACAGGCATGCATTAGTACAAGAGGACGTGCTACTGGGTATTAGAGGTTCCGGTGAGTACAGCAATCTGGACCACTACCACTGAAGCGCTCGCTGTGTGGTGCTACAACATGCAATGTGCGGTTTTCATGAGCAATAAAAGGGCGGAAATGATGTTTATTTTGATGTCTATTCCAATTTTCTGTACAGGTTCCGGAACTCTCGGAACCGCGGTGATGCAAATATATTTAGGATATGTGTATGTACAAAATCTTGTTTAGTTCAGTCTTGGGTATTAAATACCGATGGAAATATGAAATGAATTCATTTAATTTTGTACTGGATACTGCTTAGTATTACGTGATATTTTGAAAGTAATGATGTGAAACAACTTACTATACCCCGTACAGCGATGTAAAATTTCAGACATATTCCTTGGTAATGAAAGATGCAGAGAAAAATAGATGAAGCCACAAGAGCCTAATAGAACTTCAACAAGGGGAAACCGCTTTTAACGCAGTATTACGAGCGCACGAGGATCCGATTGCCTCACACCGTTGTCAAGCTGGTCTATGCGAGATGCCAACACATGATGCATCAAAAATAAGTAACAGCTACGACTCGGATCGCCTGATTTCACTATCCCGAAGTTTTATTGTATTTCTAAACTAAAATTATCTATAATCTGAGGCTGATATTATATAACTCTGCGTGAAATGGAAATTGGAACTCCGAAATTTTTAACATCTGTGAAATATTGTGACTGAATATTAACTAAAATTGTTTGTGAAATGTATGTGCTTTTCTCAATACTACTTTAACTATTCTGGCTGCACTATTCACTAACTGACATGAAATATTAATTTAGATGTTCTTTAACTCATATGGTGCAGTAAACGCTCTATCTTTTGTGAATAGCAGGGCAAAGAAAAAAATATTCAAATGTGTGTGAAATCTTATGCGACTTAATTGCTAAGGTCATCATTCCCTAAGCTTACACACTACTTAACCTCAACTATCCTAAGGACAAATACACACCCATGCCCGAGGGAGGACTCGAACCTCCGCCGGGACCAGCCTCACAGTCCATGACTGCAGCGCCCAGACCGCTCGGCTAAACCCGCGCGGCGCAGGGCAAAGAAATGTTATAAGTTCAGTTCAATAAATTATGACTGCGACCTCGTTCAGTCAGTTCAGATTGTATCTGAAGACTTTTCTTTACAATAATCCTATTTCATTTGTTCGGTGGAGTTCCACTTCATCAGTGCTGAGTTGCGCAAATCATATTGCCTTAGCAAAAGCGTTGACTTTTAATTTAGAGTTCTGCGTCATGATTGTATGTAGCAGAGAGTCCGCATCTGTGCCATTGCGGCGTAAATTAGACGTATACATGAGCAAAGACAGTGGTACATATTTTCTTTAGCTCTTCATCCTTCACAAATATCCACAACTTGTGTAGACATAAATCGTTTAACAAGGTTGCTCTGGTGTGATTTTATCCAAAGGACTGGGTTGGTCCTTGATTTTGCGAGAACTGTATTCTTCTTTAATTTCTCGCAGACGAGAAGATGAGGCTGTATTCGGGTCGCCATCCAAGAGTAATTAATTCTGTACGTTATTGGGACCAGCGAGTTCGACGTGTTTCATCATCAATCAGAGCAGGCCATGCATTTTTTCGTCTGTTTGGTGAGTTTCCTGATTCTAGGAGTGACTAGTGTGATCCAATATGATATCAGCCTTATTGATGATGTTCCTGTTCATCACTCTCTGTGAAGTCTTTTGCTCCCTGGCTAATATACTAGCTAATATACTGCAGAGTTGGGTGGTCAGGTCTTCTAATTCTCGTTATGCCTCGCCTACGTTCCCTGTCCCAAAGACAGGGTCAGGACTGTAGGTAAATCGTGGATTACATACTGCTGATTAAAAAGGTTGTTCTAGAGTCAGCCGATCTTCACAACTGTTTCACATGTTTGTCTGGTGCTAAGCTGTTCGCCGTGGTTGAGTTGAATGAAACCCATTAAAAAATCCCTTCCACCGAAAAATCTAAGCACGGCACAGCCTTTAGCACCGACTGGAATCTCTGCTAATTCAGTTCGGTGCCATTTGGGTTGGCCACCGGAACCGTTGTTCAGGAAATTTTAAGAAAAACACTGGACACATACTTCAAACTAACTGCCGAATATTCTTAGAATAAGTTGTTAATCATCCTTAACATTTAAGTCACAATAACTGTTCAGTAATCGACTATAATCGGACGTAATTCTCCAGTTACAAAATTGATAAAATGGCAACCCACAATAGTATGTTACAGCGATTGTGTTCAAAATGACAGCAAAAAGTGAGGCCAATCCTGTCCTATTCATCACTAATGCTTCACAACAATCGTTGGGATAATTTTAAGGAAAAGCAGATAAAATTTGGACCCAGATATTTCGTCCTTTGTCATGGAATACACTCTATTGCTTAAGAGCAATTATTATGATTTCAAATTAAAGAGCTTGTCAAAAAATGAATAACAGCTTACACAATAATTTAAAGTACCAGATTATGATAAGTTCATTAATATCTTAAATGATATATAGTATGAAGAACAGGGCTTAAAACCAGAAAAATACATAATTCCCCCAAATACAAGTAAGATGTCACACCAACTAGATGTGACTGAACCTGGTTCAACAAACTGAATTTTACCAGTTAAATCAATTAGAAATGACTGCCAGTAAATGTATTAATAATTACCAAGCATGGATGACATCTTAAACAAATAGACATCGCCCACCCAAAATACAGAACGGATGACAAGTCACGCCACAGACTGTAGTTACTGGAAAGCCCTTAATAGTCTGTAAAGCCTAGTAAAATCCCTTAAGCAATTAAATACACAATCTGCCAAAATACTAGAAAGGCTGGGAAGGCATGCAATTTAAATGTGACTTCCAGCAGAGACATTGACAGTGGCCCTTAAATAAATATACAAGCCCCCGAAATACAAGAAAAGGTGTAAAATTACAGGGGACGGATATCACAACCAACAGGCACCAAGCAGGCAAGTATCACGATGAATGGAGTTAGCTAACGATGATAGATAAAAAAGGAAAATCGGAAGTAAAGGGCTGTAAAACTTAACATGGTCCAGAACTAGCAATAAGGGCGCAAGGTTTAAACAAGTGGTTAAAGAGCTAATGTAGTGACAAGGAGCTTCGGACTTGCGGGAAGCATTTCAAAGCTTATGTGCTGCTAAATTCACAGTATGGAATAGATCAACAGTTCCGGAACTAATAGACTACACTCCACCGTGGCACTTATCAAACGATCAAAATTACTTTACTTGAGCCCACAGAAGGCGGCTGGTACAGGCACCAGACTGCAGGCCAACCTAGACGTTGTCGACGGCGGAGGTGTCGCTGCAGACGCTACAAATTACATCTTTGCTCTGGCTCTGGGAAACAGGAACGCGTCGTCTGCTGCCAAAACTAACCTGCTAATACAGGTCAGAAAGGAACAGTAATGTGCCCAAATATGGCTGCAATTGAGAATGTGTAGGATGTAGGTAACATTAACTTATTCCAGAAATGACTACACATACAAGTTAAAAGTTTAACACTCCTTAAAATTACTTGTAAATTAACAAGGTGAAATATCAGCGCCTGCAAATCCAATTACTAGGGCACACTCATCTATAAAAGAGTACCTTGCCTACGACACAGACTATGGGACAACTTCAGTTTCATCAGTTAACTATACAGCAGAGAAAGCTCATACACTGCACATAGTATCAATTATTAACAGTTACACTGACAGATGACCATCCACAGAATTACTCGGAGGCATGTTAATATGACAGGTCTAATTCCTCATTAACACAGATGTGGCCATGCGATAACAGGTATCAATAAAAAAACAACAGTTAACTCCGCTCAGGTGTGAAGGAGCTGTGACTTCGAGCATTCCAAGCAGGAGTGTTATTGGCCCCAATCTATACAGGTGATCTTCAGGTGCAGTACAATTTAAGCTTCCGGAGATAGCCAGGACCTTGCTGACCAGGCTGCACGAGGCACCCGCTGCTGCTCTTCCCGCAGCTCGCCTTTATCAATCCATAGACCTGCCAGCAGAGCTTCCCTTCGACTGATTTTACGACCCGTGGCTTCTTGAGGCCCGTAAAGGACAGCAGAAGTCCCCCAAAACCTATTGCTGGACAGCCACGTTGCATCCACCTGACCGCCGACACCACGTCCCGCCAAACCCGACAGCACACTCCACTGCCAAAGACCCTCGGTCCCGACATATTATCAGGATCGATATCGGCAGGCTAAGTAGTTAGTGACCCAACAGGGTGCCACAGTCACCAAAATTAATGCCGCCACGTCTCAACCTCCTGCCCCTTAAACCAATTTCACCCACGTCCTGAGGAAATGCGGAGAGGTCAAATAACCGGCTTAATTTGACTAAGAGATCTCTGAAGGTCTTGCCCGTGGCTTACCTTGATCAGCACGTTAACCAGCCTCAGAAACTTAACGGTAAGATACGGACCGATAAAGTGTGCCATGAATGTACCAAGGCTAACGCAAACCTGTGCTCGCTCAGCGTTGCGTCTAACAAAGATCTTATCCCCTAACATAACATGAAACGGACGTCTACCCTGGTTTTAGTGCTTTGCCTCTTTATGTGCCGAACTGATATTGTTCCTAGCCAATGGCTAATATTCCTTAAGGGTATCAGCATCATAGATGGAGGCAGATGATCATTAATATTCTACAAGTTGGGGGAGAACGGATCGATACGACAGCAAAATAGCAGCAGGAACAGCTCTCGATGCTTCCTGTTGAGAGGAATTGAAGTTGAGCCATGGGAGAGTAGTATCCTATTTACTCGGAGATTTCTCATGGTATATAATGAAAGTCGACTTAAGATTACGGTTCACTCTTTCGGTAAAGAACTTCTCAGGATAATATGGCGTGGTAGTGATGTGTTTAATAGTATTGCGAAACAGAATTGTTTAAATTGCTTAGAAACAAACGCGGGAGCATTATCGCTCACCAGAGACATAGGAGGGCCAAACCAGAAAAAGATACTGGTTAGGAACGAGCCACACGAATCGCGAAAAACGCGTCAACGACCAAAAAGGTATAATGATTTCCTTTGTTAGTATGGGGCAGGAATCCC
This sequence comes from Schistocerca nitens, assembly GCF_023898315.1. Lineage (NCBI taxonomy): Eukaryota > Metazoa > Arthropoda > Insecta > Orthoptera > Acrididae > Schistocerca > Schistocerca nitens. Next base: position 379,625,056 of record NC_064622.1, read on the forward strand.
ACAAAATGAATAAAGATTTTATCCATAGGGTACTGTTAGCGCTAGGACTGTAATAACCCATTCGGCAGATTGTAATTGGGTTTCCCCCTCCTACAAGTGTCGCACTGACCAACCAAATGCCGGATATCACTTTACAGTGACGGCAATGTGAGATGAGCTCGTACAAGCCGAAATACCCACGCACCAAATAACTAGGGAAGTAATGAAAGATGGAGGGTACTAACTCAGGAGGCAAGCAAATCCTGAATTCTCGAGGATGGCCCCTTGTTTACAAAACATACCTGGGAAAACCTCAGCTAACAATTGTCTCCAAACTTATCCTCACATTAGGTGTTGGTCCTGCTTAGTTTTAAGATCGGTAAATAATGAGGACACTTTGTTCAGAACAGTACAAAGAAGATCATTGGAGCTGCGGGCTCGACCTCCCTCGTGGTATCTTCCTCCTCAAACATGGGGCTGAGCTCATCGACTACCTGGAACCTTTAACGTGGCGCACCTTAAAATTGAACGCTGAGATCTGAACGATCCACCTCGCGATTCTACCAGTTTTCCTGGGACTGGCCACTACCCAGCTTAATACCTGATTGTCGGTCTCTAAATCGGACTCTCTATGTTCCAGACATGACTGGAATTTTTCTAGGGCGAACAGAACGGCCAATGCTTCACATTCATACACAGAATAACTCAATGCGGGGTTGGACAGCCTCCTTGACGCTAAAGTTAAAAAGCGTCTTCGACGTTGATCCTCCTTGAGGAGTACAGCAGCAATCCCTGCATCCGACGCGGGCACAGCCAACACCAGAGGGCTCGTGAAGGCGGTCTTGATAGCTTCAAAGGCACACTGTTGGCTTTCGCCCCATACAAATTTTTCTCCCTTCCTGCGCAGATTATTAAGAGGGACAGCAAACTGAGAAAAATTTGGAGGGAATCTGCAGAAATAGTTAGCCATTCCAATAAACCTAGCTACCTCCTTCCTAGTTCTAGATTTGGGAAACCTCTTCAAGTCCCTCGTTAGTTCTTTGTTGATACTGACGCCATCCCTGGACTCGCGATGACCCAAAAATCGAACCTGATGCCTGTCGAGAGAATATTAGATGGCTTGACGGTTAACCGAGAATCGCGAAGCTTTGACAACACCCGTGTAAGATAGGAAAGGTGCTCCTCAAAAGAATCACGTAATTAAATACACATTCTAATCGTCCAAGATATGATCCAACAAATGAGAGAGTACAGTGGTCCCGGTGGCCAACCCAAATAGCATTCGAACAGATTACAGTCGGTGCAAAAGACTGTGCCGTCCTCAGATTTTTCGGTGGGAGGGATTTGATAACAGGCTTGATTCAACTCAACCACAGTGAATAACATAGCACCAGAGAAACATTTGAAGCAGTTGCGAAGATCGGGGAAGCGGCTGACTCTAGAACAACGTTTTTAATCAGCAGTCATTAATCAAAAATGGTTTATAGTCCTAACCTTCAGTCTTTGGGAGAATAAAAGCAGGCGAGGCATAAGGAGAAATAGAAGCCATGATTAGCCCATCCTGCAACATATTAGCCAGCTTATTCCTCAAGATTTTCTATTTAGGGAGCAAAAGTCTACAAGGAGAGTGCTGAACATGAACAATAAGACGTATTCCATATTGGATCACACTAGTCACTCCTAGACAAAATATCAGGGAACTCTCCAAACAGACCAAATAAATGCGTGGCCTGCTCTGATGGAGATGAACCACGTCGAATTCGCCGGTCCCGCAACTTATAGAATCAATTACTCTCGGACGGCGACAAGAACAGAGAGCTATCTTCTTACCTGCGACAAATTAAAGGATACATGACTTGCAAAATCAAAGATCAACGCAGTCCTTTGAATAAAATCGCTGCATAGCGGCCAGGAAATGGAGAAATGGAGAAACTGCAAATGGACGAGCTACCGCGCACCTCCCCAACCAGAGGCAAATTTGGTCACACAACATCTCTAAGGTCAGAGGCGCACGGGGGATAACTTACACAAATGGCCGAACTCGAAATACACTTATAGTCAAGTAACTAGACAGCACTGCCAGAGTCCAATTATGCGCACCGGTGTTCCTGTCCGACATGGGGACAAACATTGGAATAGGCCGAGGGGGGGGGGGGAGAGCGAACTTCTCGCAGCATCAATACGTGCACACCAAGTGATTGACTTTCTCCAACACGTACGAACACTCCCCCTCACACAGCGTCAGCTGTTAGGCATCGAGACCCGCACACACGCGTACAAGATTGACGTGCGCGGGACAACGAAAACAACGCCTGTGCCTTTAGTGAATCAAATTTCAGAGAGAGTTAGTCACCCCTGAAAACTGCACATCAGCAAAAGTGAGGGCCTCAATAGATTCTACTAGTTCTTGCATTTCATGAAAATTAGTGGGACGTCGAGAAAATATTGAACGTGAGCAATCCCGAGGGCGCATGATCTCTAAGATGTTATAAATGCTATCAGACTCTACTACGAACATACCAAGACTTTTATATTCCGTTATTTTACTTCTGACGCGACTGAAATTTCTCGAATTTAAGTACTGTCTTACATAGTTATCAGAGGTACTTTTAACAGATCGTTGGTGTAAAAGCAACGAATAGTAACGTTTAGAAAGTAAACGCTTAGAAACGTGGTTAAAAAACTTAATTATCTTTGCTGTTGAGGAGATATGGTGACACCATTTTTTTGGTCTATTCTTATGTTGTTTCTCTGTGGCCTTGAGCAGTTTTAATAGAAACCATAACCGTTGTGTTACGTTACATTTCGTTACATATTTTTTTCTAGGAAAAAAACATTTATCAGTTCCCCTAACATCAAGTTAGTGATGTTGAATACTCATGCATTTCTGTAACATGTTAAATGATTCAGCATCCTACAGTACGTCAAAAATCTTATGTCAACGTACTGTTGTCATCGTATAAAAATAGGTTACAGTTTAACAAGCAAACCATTGATTTTACAGTCACAGAGCTTTCAAGAGACATTTTTCAGTGGATAAAATAAAACTGAATCATATTATCTTTACTGGCAGTCTAATATTTCTCTGGAAAACATTACATAAATAAACAGAAACGAAATAAAACACGCTCATGGCGTCCACAATTTGACAATTTGAATTATAAGTAAATCTCTGGTACCTAGGTTTACTGTTATTTGACATTAAAATGTATGTGAGACTATATTTCAACATCAAGTATACCAATTTAGAACAAAGGCCATCATTGTCTTTTAAGAAATATATTAACTTTGTGTAGAGTTGTCTCTATCTTGCTCTGTCTCTAGTGATTTAGTTTGGCGCAAATGACGTAACCAACAAGTGAAGTAATGTTTTAACGATAGCTTTATCAGAATACGCGAAGACATTTCTCTCCAAATTCATGGGAAACAATTAGGTGAACAAACCCAGTAAATAAGCTCTATATATTCACTATGTTATGGAATGCATTAAGATATGAAATCTCATGGGAAAGTTAATGTAACCCATTGATGTTTGACAATTCTTTAACTCCATTTATGTCACTATAAACATACACTATGCATGATTTATGATTCAGAAAAATACTATTACTTTAGATTTGGATAACAAAACAAAGGTTCCGTTCCATGTATCTAACTAATATGTTCAGTGTGCCGACGTTACAAAATATGACCACCGGTGCTGCTTCTTGCTGCCACCCACAGCGCTGTTAACGCATAGATAGCCTATCTATATTGATTATAAAACTCTTTGGTCCTCGTGCTGGTGTACTCCAGACAGGCCGTGCATTGCACCCGTCTTACTGGCGTGAGCATCCTGGCGAGTCAATGCATTATCTATACACTGCTGAACAGTTTCTTTAATGCTGTTTTACTAACGCTCAACCGCGTCACATAGGCACCCACTCACCAAGCAGACAATTCAATCGCGTCCTGGGATAGTGGTCCACGGCAACCTGACTTAAATCTGCCCTCAGCGTCTTGTTTGGAATCACGACAGCATAGAATTTTGCGCACCATTCCTCAACGGTGGATGTCAATAGACATGCACCCACATACATATTCTTCATTCTCCGATGGATGTCTTTTGGTGTTTATTGGGCAGGAAAGAAAAGAATGACAGTACGGTGGTCCTGTCTGGGCGCATTTGGTAATAACGTGGCCATAGCTCATATTCCCTCATTTACCGCACGAAAGTTGTAAAAAGACGAATGCCATACTAATCCCTTGCCTGCATGTCAGCGCTTATACAGGGTGTTACAAAAAGGTACGGCCAAACTTTCAGGAAACATTCCTCACATACAAAGAAAGAAAATATGTTATGTGGACATGTGTCCGGAAGAGCTTACTTTCCATGTTAGAGCTCATTTTATTACTTCTCTTCAAATCACATTAATCATGGAATGGAAACGCACAGCAACAGAACGTACCAGCGTGACTTCAAACACTCTGTTACAGGAAATGTTCAAAATGTCCCCCGTTAGCGAGGATACATGCATCCACCCTCCGTCGCATGGAATCCCTGATGCGCTGATGCAGCCCTGGAGAATGGCGTATTGTATCACAGCCGTCCACAATACGAGCACGAAGAGTCTCTACATTTGGTAGCGGGGTTGCGTAGACAAGAGCTTTCAAATGCCCCCATAAATGAAAGTCAAGAGGGTTGAGGTCAGGAGATCGTGGAGGCCATGGTATTGGTCCGCCTCTTCCAATCCATCGGTCACCGAATCTGTTGTTGAGAAGCGTACGAACACTTCGACTGAAATGTGCAGGACCTCCATCGTGCATGAACCACATATTGTGTCGTACTTGTAAAGGCACATGTTCTAGCAGCACAGGTAGAGTATCCCGTATGAAATCATGATAACGTGCTCCATTGAGCGTAGGTGGAAGAACTTGGGGCCCAATCAAAACATCACCAACAATGCCTACCCCAACGTTCGCAGAAAATCTGTGTTGATCACGTGATTGCACAATTGCGTGCGGATTCTCGTCAGCCCACACATGTTGATTGTGAAAATTTACAATTTGATCACATTGGAATGAAGCCTCATCCGTAAAGAGAACATTTGCACTGAAATGAGGACTGACACATTGTTGGATGAACCATTCGCAGAAGTGTACCCGTGGAGGGCAATCAGCTGCTGATAGTGCCTGCACACGCTGTACATGGTACGGAAACAACTGGTTCTCCCGTAGCAGTCTCCATGCAGTGACGTGCTCAACGTTACCTTGTACAGCAGCAACTTCTCTGACGCTGAAATTAGGGTTCTCGTCAACTGCAAGAAGAATTACCTCGTCCATTGCACGTGCCCTCGTCGTTCTAGGTCTTCCCCAGTCGCGAGTCATAGACTGGAATGTTCCGTGCTCCCTAAGACGCCGATCAATTGCTTCGAACGTCTTCCTGTCGGGACACCTTCGTTCTGGAAATCTGTCTCGATACAGACGTATCGCGCCACCGCTATTGCCCCGTGCTAATCCATACATCACATGGGCATCTGCCAACTCCGCATTTGTAAACATTTCACTGACTGCAAAACCACGTTCGTGATGAACACTAACCTGTTGATGCTACGTACTGATGTGCTTGATGCTAGTACTCTTGAGCAATGAGTCGCATGTCAACACAAGCACCGAAGTCAACATTACCTTCCTCCCATTGGGCCAACTGGCGGTGAATCGAGGAAGTACAGTACATACTAACGAAACTAAAATGAGCTCTAACATGGAAATTAAGCGTTTCCGGACACATATCCACATAACATCTTTTCTTTATTTGTGTATTAGGAATGTTTCCTGAAAGTTTGGCCGTACCTTTTTGTAACACCCTGTATACCCGCATTTGTGCAGGAGATACAAAAATTACGCAGTGTTTACACAGAAAAACATTGAGGAAAATGCTACATTCTGAGTAGCGCTATGTTGCATACACACTGCAGCACTACTCTCAAACGGGAACTTTTTAGATGCTCCTTATGTATAAGCGGAACAGGGTCGAATGGCGACTGACTAACGACGATATTGGCCGCAAAACGCCTAATCGACGGACACAAGCTTCTTTGAGAAAAGACAGATTGTTGTAGCCTAGTATCTTTAAATAAGCATTTCAGAAACAGTGAAGTTGTACGGCTTTATTGTGAACGACGGTGAAATCGAATTGTTGGAAACATGCAGCTTCGCAGAAGACGTCACCTGCGCGTACCATGTTGACTCGATTACATCGTCAGTTACGATTACAGTGGACACGCGACATCGAGTTTTGACCGTGGATTAGTGTAAACGGTTCACATGGCCGGAGTAGTCACGTTTCTCGCTACACCAGGTCTATGATCACGAACGGGTGTACTGCGCCACGGATGCCATTGTTTTTGAATATTACGAAGGGTGGCATATTAACGATTGCTCAAGTGGTTTCAAATAATTCTAATAGTTCGTGGAACTTTCACCGTGTGTAATTAAATGAACTACCTTTCCCTCTAAAGATAGATGGTCACCATCAATGTTCAAGCTTTTTGAGTAACTATTGATTTTCTTGGGTGAATAAGATTTTAACTGCATTTGGTTGTTATTCAAAATCCTTTGTGTTGTAGGTGAGTGAGTATGTAAAATCTGCCAGTGTTTAAGCTGTACCTTTTAGCTAGGTTTGTATTCGTCGTAAAATTTCAACGGCCCATGACCTCTGCTGTACTAAATATTTCATTTACAAAATGTGAATGACATTACAAAACCGTAAGAGTTACACAGATGTTTACTTTTGTTTAAATGACGACCAGTTTCGAGCTTTTGTCCATCATCACGGCGTCCACATAATTCCTACCATAACTCCATTATGTACACTCTGGCCACATTGCTTATATGAGTGGCTAAGTGCAAGCTAATATTTTTGTATGACAGCCCAGTGGTTGCTTTGCTGCACGCAGCAATGGACTGTCATAGGCGAGTGCTAACTTCTACTTAGCCACTCATACAAGCAATGTGGCCAGCTTGCACAGTAGTGCTTAGGTAGACAGATAGCTTGATAATGGATGGCGCCTACTGCCATCCAGCATGCTCGAACTGAGTTTATAAAATATCAGTTGACGTTAGTAGGTTCTCTGCTCAAAGTAGCAACGTATGTTCTACGTGGAACTATTGTTAGTAAATAAAATTTTTCAACATTATTTGGTGACTCTCGGTCAGTGGCTTTCCACACCTGAATCCTTGTACCGTATCTGTATGTACTAATGAAAAGGTCAAGCATTACAGTATTCTCTTATGAATCTCGCTTACCCGATATCGTAACTTATGACCTGTCTTCCATGCAGAACGGATATTCTTTATGAAATAGTATGTGAAATTTCGTCTAAGCAAACTACGGTGGCTCAGGACACCAACTACGCTTGCTAAGGAGGTCAGTATACGGTCTCACTGGACTAAGATTATGAAGATAACCTTATAACTGACAGTGACTGTAAAAAGTGGCAGTTCCGAATAGCTCTAGAACGGTTATGGCTCTTGAGGGGGGAAATTTTTACAGCGTTCCCCGTGCATATTCAGGAAGGCGGGACACCCAGCTCTGTCGCCGTTGGAGGGGAGCCCGAACGACCTGCGGCGGAGCAAAGCGAGGGGCAGCCAAATGAATATTAATTGGGTTATTTGGAGGTGAGCGGCACCCAATGTGGGCCGTTCTGCCGCTCCAGATAGCGGGGGCGGCCGCCGGTGGAATCCTTCCTGGGTGGCTTCTGACTGGGGGCTGGACCGTCTGCACCAGAGGCGTAATGAGGACGTGCTGGATAAGTGCCGACAACGTGACTGCTGCAGACTGAAACTCCAGAACCTGACGTCAACTTAGTCACGACAGGCCTACAGACATACAAGGTATCTTACGTGTTACAGCAGGCAGCTGACGCCACACAATAGTACTGACCGGAATTAGCGATGGAGAAAACTGGACACGTATACGTTTTCAAACGGCACTACAGTTCGCTGAACTACTTTTAACTGACGCTGAACCATCAGATAATTCTACGGACGGATTGCCTACTGGGATGTTGTTTGAGGGTCAAGATCTGTAACTTCAGTGCTATTTAACATTAACTGAATTTCCTGTCGTTGCTTGTCGGAAAATGACGATAATTTTAAAAAGGGAAACATTTCCTAACGTTCTGAAAAACTACATTTATTTGAGCACGAAGTGGCTTTTGGCTTCTCAGGCCATATTAAGGTGACAAATGAATCTCGCAGAGACACAGAAATATGATGTGCGACGTATGTAGATATTATCTGTACAGAAGATATAAAAATCACATTGAGTAATTGCATAGGGAAAAATTACATTTCTGGTCACACAGAAATAATTACGTGAACCAAAAAAGGTGAAAACAAAATTTCTCTGTGGAGATATATACAACAGGTAATGGGAATAAGTTAATTTACAGTTTCAATCAAGTATTTGTAGCGAAAATTTAATTTCACAAAGGAAAAAGAAAAGGTAATTCAGTCTGATAATTTAACGCAGAATGCTGTTATTCCGTTTCACGCGTTTGTTGATTTCCAGTACTGTTGTGTTTCTGGTGTTGTTAACAAAATATGGGCCTTAACTTACTTCATTATATGAATGATATTCATCCGATATAGTATGTGAAGTTCTAATTTTTTTTTTAAGAATAGTAGAAAGACCCTACTGAAAATCAGCAACTATATGACACTCAGTGCCAGTTTAGTATTAAATGACCAGATTCAGTTTCCTTTTCCTTCTTTTGTTAAAATATTTTTTCCTTACAAATGCTATATTCAGACTGTACATTCATCTTACTCTCATCATCTGTTATATGTTTCTCCACATAAGATCCTGGTTTCCCCATTTTTTTTATTTTACGTAATTATTTCTACGTGGCGGAAGTGTAATGTTTTCCAAAATGTTTTTTTTTATGTTAACGTTCTGCGTCATTTTTGTGTCTTCTGTACTAATACTATCCGTGTGCATCATATTTATCTGTTCCTTTTTTTAAAAAAATGGCTCTAAGCACTATGGGACTTAACATTTGAGGTCATCAGTCCCCTAGAACTTAGAACTACTTAATCCTAACTAACATAAGGGCATCACACACATCCATGCCCGAAGCAGGATTCGAACCTGCGACCGCAGCAGCAGCGCGGCTCGGCCACAGATATCTGTGTTTTCGACATCCAGTATCACCTAAATACCGCCTGAGAAGCCGAATGATGGTTAGTGACCAAATAAATATAATTTTGCAGAATATTCCTTTTTCAGTATCAATATTACTTGTGAATAAAACAAGACGTGAAATAAGCCCTTAGTAACAGGGTAAAAAGTCTCTTCTCAACGAGTTCTGAATCATGTAATTTCGAGGACAAGGCAACAGCAGTATCCGTAAGCTAATAAAAAATCTGAACTGGCCGAATTAGTTTATTTGTCGTAAGGCTGTCACGACCAATGGTACCGAAAGTGATATCCACTGGGAATCTGTCTTTGAGAAAGGGACATTTTCTGTTCAGTGTATATGAAAAGTATTGGTGGTATATAAGTGGATTATCAAGGCACGAGGATACGAGGAACTCTCAGTAATAGTTTACCTTTTACTTTTCTAAATAATTGATGGTCCGCCATTTCACTTATCATTATACTTGTAAGTATGTAGTACTTTGGTCTAGCAATACGTGGAAGGACGTTCTCTAGAAGTGTAATCTCTGCAGAGTGCAGCCTATTTTCCTTACTGCTGTCGTTACATAAGCGGACAACATGGAGTGAGATCATCAGGGACAGTGCTGGACGACGTGGTTTCTGTGGGAGTAGTGTGTACATACTGGGGATTTGTGGTACTGTGTGGAGAAGGTGCACCGTTACGAAAAAGTGCCCTTGCAGAACGAAAACGATCATCCCATGCGAGTCGGAAAAACACGGTTGCCAACGCTGAAATGGAGTTCCGGGCGTCGCCACACCCACCGCATTCTCCGGACATGGAATCTTTTACTTCTGTAGTCCCTTCTCTGATGGGTTCAGATGGCTCTAAGCACTATGGGACTTAACATTTTAGGTCATCAGTACCCTCGACTTAGAATTACTTAAACCTAACTAACCTAAGGACTTCACACACATCCATGCCCGAGGCAGGAGTCGAACCTGCGACCGCAGCAGCAGCGCGGCTCCGAGCTGAAGCGCTATCTTTGTCTTCGACATTCAGTATCTACTAAATACCGTCTGAGAAGCCGAAAGATGGTTAGTGACCAAATAAATTTAATTTTGCAGAATACTCCTTTTTCAGTATCAATATTACTTGTGAATAAAACAAGAAGTCAAATAAGCTTTAGTAATAGGGTAAAAATTTTTTCTGAATCAATTCCGAATCATGTAATTTAGAAAACAAGGCAACAGCAGTATCTGTAAACTAAGAAAATATCTGAACTGGCCGAATTAGTTTATTTGTCGTAAGGCTGTCACGACCAATGGTGCCGAAAGTGGTATCCACTGGGAGTCTGTCGTAGGGTGCGCTCCCAGCCACAGCGGTATGGTTGCGTGTCATCGCGAGTCTGCCTGCAGTGCAGACTAATTACTCTTTGAGAAAGGGACATTTTCTGTTCAGTGTATATGAAAAGTATTGGTGGTATATAAGTGGATTATCTGGCACGGGGATACGAGGGACGGTCAGTATTAGTTTACATTGATGGTCCGCCATTTCACTTATCATTACAGTTGCAAATATTTAATACTTTGGTCTAACCATACGCGGAGCTGGAATTGTAATCTCTGCGTAGTACAGCCCACTTTCCGTACTGCTGTCGTTACGTGAGCGGACAATATGCAGTGTGATCATCAGGGACAGTGCTGGCCCACGTGGATTCTGTGGGAGTAGTGTGTAAATACTGGGGATTGGTGGTACTGTGTGGAGAAGGTGCACCGTCACGAAAAAGTGCTCTTCCAGAACGAAAACGCTTGTGCAGTAGGAGTCGGAAAAACACGGCTACCAACGCTGAAATGGAGTTCCGGGTGTGGCCACACCCACCGCATTCTCCTGCGTGTCCTCTTTAACTTCTGTAGGCCCTTATCTAATCACTTCTCTGTCGCAATCCAACGCAAGTCAGCTGCTCGCAATTTCTGGAAGTCTGCGAAATATCGTACAGAATTCCTCATAGTCCCCAATAGGTGGTAATCAGGAGCTCAGTGAGAAAATACGGCGGGTGTGTTAGTGCCTAGAATCTCATTTAAGTGAAGACAGCCGTCGTTTCCCGACTAGTAGGGGAAGAGCGTTGTCGTGTTTCAAGAGCAATTTTCAGGACGGTTCACTCTCTCCACATACTGCTGACAGCTGCCTGTCAATATCCACAGTGTTTACACCACCCTTCCACAGAAAACACGTCGTCCAGTGCTTTCTTTGATGATTACGCTCTACGATGTCCGCTCACGTAACGACAGCAGTTGAAATATGTGCTGCGCTGAGCAGGGATTACACTTCCAGTGATTGTACTGCTCTCACTGTTGGACCACCGTATTATATACTTGTAATTTTAATGATAAGTGAAATGGCATGCCATGAGTGATACGAAAAGTTAAGCTGTAGATTAGTATGGAACGAACCTCGTGGATAGTTAGCCTTTCTGAGCACGCGACATTGTGATAAGAGTTTTGTTGTTTCAACCAACGCCAACGCTTTGAACAAAATAACTGGCATGCCTATTGAAACTTCATCGCTTCATAGCCTGCCTAAACCTGAATATCCGACTCAAATACAAACACAGTCCATTTCGAAATACATTATCTGATCCAGAACTGGCACCTCACATATCACTTCATCGCTTCATAGTCTGCCTAAACCTGAATATCCGACTCAAGTACAAACACAGTCCATTTCGAAATACATTATCTGATCCAGAACTGGCACCTCACATATTACTGTGTTGTAGTAAACTATGTGTAGAATCATCGACCTTTTGCGATGCGTTAAGATCCAACTGTGACATCTTCATGGACTGCAGTCCCAGTATAACTGAGATCAATTCCGTGGTCACAGTGTTAACAGTTATATGCTCCAGTTTTCGATAAACCAATGTAAGCTTCTTATTTAACACGAGAAAGTGTTCACTCGGTCGTGCAGTATCGTACAGCACCGTCACGTACCTTGAGATAGCCAATGAGCTGATTTGCGCCAAGATAGATACCGATACAGACATAACGATGAGATGTGGAGCATATCATATTGTCAGAACAACTTTTGTATTCACGGCTTCCATTGACGAAACAGAAGAGAGACAATGGTGCGCCCAACGACAACACTGGACACAAGAGAGCCACCACACGGTCTTGGCAGATGAGTCCTGCTTTAGCGTACGTACTCGCGATTGAAATATCCGTATATGCCTACTCGGGGGAGAACGAAAGTTCCCAGATTGCACAGATACGTCGTCATATAGGTCCAGCATTTCGCACGATTGTATGTGATCCCATTAGATTCGTACAACCGCCACATCTGCAGCACATAGCTGATAATTTGGACGACAGCCATCAGTTTTTTCTCATGTTAAGAGCAACACATGAGACGTTACATCGAGGCATCAATGGTGTTATCTCTTATGAAGATAATGAAGGAGTGCGGCATTCCATGCAGTACTGAAACACTTTAGTGCTGATTCGGCTCTAATGTTGATCTGGCCAGCATGTTCTCCAGATCTCTCAGATCTCGTACTTATTGCAAACACATGATCATGATTTACTAAGAGACTTATATACGACAGCCATTACGATTCATGAACTCTGGCACAGAGTTGAGCTATTATGAAAGGGCAGTATTAACGTTAAGTACTTTCTGGACCAGATCCACTTGACTAGCGCCAGAGAAAATCCATGTCAGTTACCCACAAGTCCAAGACGGAAGGACGCTACACCTGCATTATCTTTCATGTGACCAGCCTTGGCCCCTTATTTATGACATCATTCGCAATACAAGTACCTGCATAGCATTTCTTAGAGCTGTGGCAGGCATTAAAACGATACTGTGAATCATGTTCCAGTACTTTTCAGCCAGTTAAAACGGAACTGTCAATCACAACATAGACCGAGAGCCGTAACTGAGCGATCAGAATGTTGTTCTCCATTTTCAGAAGTATTGGTTCAAAACGTACATACTTCCAGTATTTCTACATCTAAAATACGCCAGCAAAGCGCCCCCGCCCCTCCCCCCTCCCATACACACACACACACACTACGTTTATGTCATGAACCTACAAACAAAGTAAGCCTGTGAATGTTTAAAGATTATTTTATCACGTGGGGTGTAAGACACAACGGCCCATAAAATTACATATTTCCCACATGAAACTAGTTCCATGATGCTTGGTAGCCTCGCAATGCTCTTTCAACACCTAAAATGTTTTGCAAAAATACATCAGCAACACAAAAAAGTGCAATATCTATGCCAAGTGTCACGATGTTATTTCCGACACACATAAATATGAACATATTCACCAAAATTTCTGCCTGAAACTAAATTGTACATCCTCAAATTAAGTTCCCCACTACTATTTTAATGCCTAAATACATCCAAAACGTATATGGTCAAGAAACAAAATGCTAAACAGACTTCTTATTTCACATCAGGCTAAAATGAGGCGATGTAATAAAACTAATCTTTCAGATGGCTGAAATACAATGGGAAGCAGCAAGCACACAAAGAATAGTCAGTTTGAATGAATGCAAGCTTGTAGAAGAATTTAATTAATTCCATTTTTATGCCCACACTTTGTACAAAAATCAATGATTCTCAAATTACATATTTCCTATTCGTAATTGTCCACTGAAGCTTGTCAAGTATTACAGTGACATTTCCATATCTAAAGTACATAAAGGATGTTGGTATTTCACACTGATGCTGTGTTGCTGATGGTTTATAGAACGAACTTACATTACCTTAGATGATCACAAATTTTTCAGTAACACTTCACCTTAGCAAACACCATTTTAGCTTTTGAGAAGGCAGTGCATCATATTGTAACCTGGAATCATATACTCAGTTATATTGATTAGCAGTTATCGCTTTTAGCTACAAATGATTTAGATCGTCTGAAGTTTATGTGCGAAAACAACTTTCATTGAGGGCTGCAACACTGACCAAGGCTCTCGAAAACGTGTGCAGATAGTGTTTCCTATATTTACTAACCAAATAATACGAAACTAAAATCAGAATATGCTATATAAAAACACAAAACAAAGGTTTAAGGCAGATGAACTGAAGAAACAATATTTTGGGAGAAAAAGCGTCTGACAAGAACTTTATTCCAAAGCAAATCTTAAACTGCATATTTTCGTACATGAGGAACAAGACATACATGAGGTATACCCATAGACAGTGGTGCAGTAAAACAATATCGGATGCCGATAGTTCGAAAACAGAACCTGAAACTCTGAAATTAAATTATTTGTCAAAATAAATAACAATATTAATTACAGAAAGAAACAAAGAAATACAAACGCGCACACACACACACACACACACACACACACACACACACACACATACACACACACACAGAGAGAGAGAGAGAGGGGGGGGGGGGAGAGAGAGAGGGAGAGAGAGAGAGAGTGAGAGTTACCTATTGTAATACGCAAGTACAGTTACAGATTTGTGATCACAAATGAGAATTCTAAAACAAAATTGTGTAAGACTTCTAGCATAAAAACATGTCACGATATTTTTGTAACTTAACTGTTCTGTAATATTAAAGAAGAATACACGTGGCTTGTATAATGGCTCTGCTGATTAAGGTTCAATAAGCACTTGTGAGACACCATAGCACAGCTGCTGCACCACATTTCACAAGCACGATAAGGACTATTAGCAATTTGCATATCTAAGTTTCCTTTGTTATTCGTTAAGATACACACTGCTTGCTTATTGGCTCTACTAAAAGTATTACACGTTGGTAGACGAGCATAGTTTGATCTTTGTATCATATATTTACAATACGCATTCATCAAAATACATACCACTTACTAAAATCCACACAGCTTGCTGACAGGCTTTGCTGGAAAATGTTATGGATCAGTAGGCAAGCATAGTTTCACCTCTGTACCAAGCGTTTATAAGATACATTCATCAAAATACACACATCAAAAAAAGTTTTGCATCACTTCGGTTCCAAGAGTTTCGGAACATGTACAGAAAACTGGAACAGAGATCAAATTAAACAACTTTAACATGTTAACCTCCTTGTTACAGTGTATCTGTAACAGATTGCCTGATATTACAGAATTTTCCAGTGTAGCTGTTTTTCAGTGCAATTTTTCCAATAGAAACATTTCCTAGTGTAACCACATTCGCAAATAACCATTTTCCACTGTAACCATTTTCCATTATAACCAGGTTGAAGTGGATAAATAAACTGTCCCGTGTAACCACTTTCTGGTATGGCCACAATTGGTGTTGCTATTTTATGTAGTAAATATTTTCCAGTGTAACAGTTTTCTGGTGTAGCCATTTTTCAGTGTAACCGCTTTAGATACTTCTTTGTGGGGCAGTGACAGTCAGCTGACGTAGAGACTCTCATTACACTACGAGTGCATATACACTCCTGGAAATGGAAAAAAGAACACATTGACACCGGTGTGTCAGACCCACCATACTTGCTCCGGACACTGCGAGAGGGCTGTACAAGCAATGATCACACGCACGGCACAGCGGACACACCAGGAACCGCGGTGTTGGCCGTCGAATGGCGCTAGCTGCGCAGCATTTGTGCACCGCCGCCGTCAGTGTCAGCCAGTTTGCCGTGGCATACGGAGCTCCATCGCAGTCTTTAACACTGGTAGCATGCCGCGACAGCGTGGACGTGAACCGTATGTGCAGTTGACGGACTTTGAGCGAGGGCGTACAGTGGGCATGCGGGAGGCCGGGTGGACGTACCGCCGAATTGGTCAACACGTGGGGCGTGAGGTCTCCACAGTACATCGATGTTGTCGCCAGTGGTCGGCGGAAGGTGCACGTGCCCGTCGACCTGGGACCGGACCGCAGCGACGCACGGGTGCACGCCAAGACCGTAGGATCCTACGCAGTGCCGTAGGGGACCGCACCGCCACTTCCCAGCAAATTAGGGACACTGTTGCTCCTGGGGTATCGGCGAGGACCATTCGCAACCGTCTCCATGAAGCTGGGCTACGGTCCCGCACACCGTTAGGCCGTCTTCCGCTCACGCCCCAACATCGTGCAGCCCGCCTCCAGTGGTGTCGCGACAGGCGTGAATGGAGGGACGAATGGAGACGTGTCGTCTTCAGCGATGAGAGTCGCTTCTGCCTTAGTGCCAATGATGGTCGTATTCGTGTTTGGCGCCGTGCAGGTGAGCGCCACAATCAGGACTGCATACGACCGAGGCACACAGGGCCAACACCCGGCATCATGGTGTGGGGAGCGATCTCCTACACTGGCCGTACACCACTGGTGATCGTCGAGGGGTCACTGAATAGTGCACGGTACATCCAAACCGTCATCGAACCCATCGAACCATTCCTAGACCGGCAAGGGAACTTGCTGTTCCAACAGGACAATGCACGTCCGCATGTATCCCGTGCCACCCAACGTGCTCTAGAAGGTGTAAGTCAACTACCCTGGCCAGCAAGATCTCCGGATCTGTCCCACATTGAGCATGTTTGGGACTGGATGAAGCGTCGTCTCACGCGGTCTGCACGTCCAGCACGAACGCTGGTCCAACTGAGGCGCCAGGTGGAAATGGCATGGCAAACCGTTCCACAGGACTACATCCAGCATCTCTACGATCGTCTCCATGGGAGAATAGCAGCCTGCATTGCTGCGAAAGGTGGATATACACTGTACTAGTGCCGACATTGTGCATGCTCTGTTGCCTGTGTCTATGTGCCTGTGGTTCTGTCAGTGTGATCATGTGATGTATCTGACCCCAGGAATGTGTCCCCTTCCTGGGACAATGAATTCACGGTGTTCTTATTTCAATTTCCAGGAGTGTATCTCGACGCGCGAAAAGTGTAAGCATCCTCCTGTGCAGTCGTTTCCAATGTAAAGTGCTCTTTGTCCAGAATGGGCTGGAAAGTAGGCCACTCTCCCAACAAATGAGGCATTCCTTGCCGGCTGAAATTTATTGTCAACACTTGATACCTAAGGTGTAAGGCCGCTCCATTACAACCATTTCCCGCTTACACTTTCTGAGACACGCTAACTTACCACTGCATGGCATTCTCTCTTGTTTGAAGACGGACAGGTCTTGTGTATCAGAAGATGCGACGGCCACAGAGTTTCCAGGGGATTCCAACAGCACCACAATTGTCGTAGCTTTCGCCGCTGGTGCAAAAATCTCATTGCTGCCTTAGCAGTAGCCAGAAACCTGTCGACAGTGGCCAAGGCAATATCTAGTTTCTTCCAGGCTCTGGCCAATTCTCCTTGTATCAACGCACAGCAACACGCTCCTGTCCGTTTCGCCCTGTAAGAAAAACTGCATAAAATCTCCAAACAAAGGCTGAACAGTGCAGTCTGGACAGGTTGGTAAAGAACAAAGAGCCTGTAGCAAGAGGGAAAGTCACCTGATTGTGGCGCTATGGAAGTTGGTTTGCACGCTAAATTTAAAGAGAAAACTTGAAAAAGCTAGCACTAAAGCCTCTCCTCTACAGAGTTATCAGTGAATGCTAAGGTTCAAAATTCGCAGACTCTTGAAACAAATATACATTACACTATTGAAATCAGGTCAAGAAACAGTTACTATTCACTGAAAAGTTCACACAAATGCTAAAGCAT
Source organism: Schistocerca nitens (assembly GCF_023898315.1). Classification (NCBI taxonomy): domain Eukaryota; kingdom Metazoa; phylum Arthropoda; class Insecta; order Orthoptera; family Acrididae; genus Schistocerca; species Schistocerca nitens. Next base: position 379,642,800 of record NC_064622.1, read on the forward strand.
GAAGAAAGTAATAAACTCTTTGACAATGTAAAAAACAATAGTCCGTGCGGACAAGACCACAGAAAATATTCTAGTCTTGACAGAAGCTCGCGGGAAGAGATTAAACTAAACACTATGCACAAACTCAAAGAACTTCAGGCCGGTGATCCCTCCTGTGTGGCTGGAGTCCAAAACACTTTCCACAAATCTGATACATTACAGTGTTGTTGTTTTATGCTGTTCTACTTGCTGATTTTACGCTATTGCCTTACACAGTACAAACAAACTATAGGCCTAAGCTCTAGCTTTTTTCTATCCTATTTTCGTATGTGTAAACGGCTTCCATCAATGAACACATTGTACTGTAGAATCGTACCCTCTTCCGTAACTGGAGTCTGATCTTGTATGTTTTCTGCTCGGTATCAAATCAGTTACGAAGAAAGGACATTAAATTCTTATACAGACTTACAAGACAATGCAGTGAAATAAGACGAGGACACGCTCCGCGCTGATCTACCAGGATCTTCGGGGAATGGACTCAGTAACGCCCTGAGAAACACTGTTTTCATTCGTTTCTGTGAGATTAAAACGTCTCGCCCGTAGTCGGCGCATGTGAATTACTCGTTTCCGAGTACCAGTAGAATTATAGCTACAATCCCAGTTGAAATTGTCGGCAAATACATGGGCGTCCGCAGATCTATTCCCCCGCCGAATTGGAGAGATGTGGAGATCGTTGCGGAGGAGAAGAGAGTGTAGAAGAGGAAGGCGCTAAATTGTCTCGTTGCTGTTTTACTTCCCCTCTGCATCGAGGACTTCTAGAAATATGTTCAGAAACCGCTTCCTTTATAGTCTCTCAAAAGAGTGGTAAAAGAGTACCACTACAACAGCTTAAATTTTAGGTTTAAGCTCATTCTCATGCGTTGATCCATCTACAGCAAAAAATAAAGCAACACATCAAATTCGTCAATATTCGCTGCTTAAAAACTCTCAGTCTCTTAACAATTATTCCACTTTCATCCACATATTAATGAGTAAACCTAACATCTTTCGAAACTGTCGGCGCTACATTGCATGAATTACGTTATGAATCGTTACCACACACATGTCTATTTAGCCCATATGACCCCTTGAGCTCTCTTCTTGTTCCAAATCATATAGAAATGGCTCGCTGATAAAACAAAAATCTGCTCAAATGTGGAGGTCATCGTTCAGAGAAGACGAGTGTTTTCGAAGCTTCAGAATTTCTTGTTTTTGGAGTGGTTTGAATAAATGTTGAGACATCTTCAGAAGAGAACAACATTGAAACAATAATGATTTTATTTGTAAAAAAAAAAATTCGTTCTTCATTACTAACGCTGTAGTTACTGAAGAGCCTTCGCAGTAGTTGAGGGGAAGGCCTACCACGCATTTGAGTGAATTTTCTTTTTTTCAGAGCATTGAAGGGCGATCTGTTTCAGTTGTTATAAACCATTCAAAAGCCAAGATCGGTTAAGTTTCTTTATTTAAGAGGGCTGGTTTTAACAGTCATTGCTGTTACCTTCAGGTCTTTAACATCTTTTGTTGTAAAACATATCCATTTTAAGCTGAACCTCACTAACAAGAAATGGATAAAACTCAGCACATTATAAACGTTTGTCATCGCCTTCCTTGCAGTAAAGAATTTTAGCGCGTTTCTCCCAGGTGACGGGATCGCAAACTGTTATCACTGGGCAGCACGATACTTCTACAGAGAAACGCCAAGGTAGATGCATGTGACTACAGCACCTACAGATCGGACATGTCTAAAAGAACGTTCGTGAAAATTCTTCCTCTGGTAAGTAGTGTCCACGAATGTAAATTTGAAGACCTGTAGTGGCCATACGAGAAGTATTTCAGGGTGCGATTGGATGGCTCCAAGTATTTTCAACAGTCGAAAGAGTTTCTAAGATTCAACGTGTAAATATAAATGCATAAAACTGAAAAATCATATCTCCTGGAGAATCTCTAACCCCGGCGCTTCAACTCCTGCCACTGGAAGGTAAGGAACGAAGGCTTTCGATACAGAAGCCACCAACTACAGACGGCAGAGGAGGAAAGCTGAGACCTGTAACAGTACTTCGATTGGATGACTGTCATTAAAATCTGCTCTGATACATTTCCAGCCATGAACCAGAGGACGCAACAGTGCAGCCAAACTTCGATATACTGAGCGGTTACTTCATATGCTGTATCACTCCATTGCTCACAATGCTGGGTGTCTCACAGTCTCCATCTAGTTTTACATACACTGGCTGTCAAGAAACTCTGTACACCTGGAAGACATGGTTGGATGTCAATTTAACTTTATAAAATATGCACACAACATCTGTTAATGATCACAGCACAGTCTGCCATATACAGTCTCAACACAACACTCACTGTGAAAATTGTTACAGCCTGACAGCTGGAATGACGCTACTGCTCCAGCGACGTGAGATACATCCGTAAGACTTATTATTTTTAATTATTTTTCTGGTTAATCAAACAAATAGTTATATTTTAGTTTTACAAGCATTAGTAAATTATCGAGAGACATGAATGACTGTGAAAAGAATGTAAAAACATTCGAATCTCTATGTTTCAGCTCCAAAAGCTATAACTTATTCATGAAGAAATACTTTCGGATATGGTATAATTGCAGCTAGTTCCACTAAAATCAAGACTATAAACACATCATTCATGAGAAGCATATATTTCTGTTGTTGTCTGTTTTTATTACGACATGTAAACATTTTGTATGGAGTCTAATGATTCGCACATTTTTGCAATTCGAGTTTGTAATAAAGGACAACTTTTGTCAGTACCTTTGCTTCAACAGCGAGTGTGTTGAAGATACTTTCTGTTTGAGGCTCAGATGTAGCACCAGTTGTGGAACTGGTTTCCCTCTGTTGGGAACCAGTTTTATTGCTTTTGACGCTTCATTATCACGACTGTGTGGTTTTCCATTCATCCACAGCAATGTTGGTTTATTTGGTACGTTAAATAATGTAGATATTGTATTCCATACACTTTTCCTATGTTCCCCATTCATGTAATTGACTGGAAGTTTATTGAGGAGAACTTCGCTTTTATGAATGGATACATCACGTCTTTCTGCTAAAGGTCAGTTCTTCTGCTGTTTACAAGTCAATTTTTCTCAAACCAAAACACCTTGCTCCATTAAATATAACTATGTTAAAAGAGAATCGTAAGTAAGGTGATCTGTAAAGTATCGCTTCATCTTCCAAGTTCCTTAGGGAATTAAAGAAATTCAGATGGAACCAAGCACGTTTAGCACAAATGAAGACAGAGACCAATCTGAAACTTCCTGGCAGATTAAAACTGTGTGCCCGATGGTAGAGCACTTGCCCGCGAAAGGCTAAGGTCCCGAGTTCCAGACTCGGTCTGGGACACAGTTTTAATCTGCCAGGAAGTTTCATATCAGCGCACACTCCGCTGCAGAGTGAAAATCTCATTCTGGAAACATCCCCCAGGCTGTGGTTAAGCCATGTCTCCGCAATATCCTTTCTTTCAGGAGTGCTAGTCCTGCAAGGTTCGCAGGAGAGCTTCTGTAAAGTTTGGAAGGTAGGAGACGAGATACTGGCAGAAGTAAAGCTGTAAGGACCGCGCGTGAGTCGTGCTTCGGTAGCTCAGATGGTAGAGCACTTGCCCGCGAAAGGCAAAGGTGCCGAGTTCGAGTCTCGGTCGGGCACACAGTTTTAATCTACCAGGAAGTTTCATATCAGCGCACACTCCGCTGCAGAGTGAAAATCTAATTCTAGAGACCAATCTACTGGAATTGACTGCAGCCAACGCAATTCATCGTTGTAATCTATGGGATCAGTTACATGCATTTGTAGCGCCATTTAATTTATGTGCGCTGAGGTTTTAACAGATTTTAGACATCTAGTGATAGGTAATGCCACAATTCCCTGCAGCATTCTGCATCATCCCGCACCAGTGGTCGGAGATTAGAAGCAGCCGGGCCAGGAAATTATTGTCTGATACGTAGGATGCCTTTAACACGACAACACAAACAACTGTCTTTGTAGTGACACCATGACTGGGTAGCATAAACTACTGAAGAATGTCAAAGCATTGTGTTTTGTGTCCTCGTCGCCACTGTTGTGCCCTCGTCGACACCACAGAGTCTTGTCACACACAAATCAAGGGAGAGGAGGTTGTTTGGTGGCCGGTATCCTCTTTCTACAGTACGACTGAACACATATGTATTAACAGGGTTCTTTATTCATAAGAACAAGAAGCTACTCATCTTAAGCTAGTTGTGGTGGTAATAGTCCACGTTGCCTCATTGCTGATGAAGTTTAAGTCCCACTATAAACACTACACTCTCATAGCCAGTGGCGTGAACTGACAGACACCAACTAGAATAATGTCAGAGCTAGTAACTTAGCTGAGTGCGAGTGTGATCGACTCTGTCTGTTGCTGGGCTGACTGTGACTGTCTGCGCCTGACTGGGTGACTGATCCCTCTGGTCCGCGGCGGCGGCGATCTAAGTACTGGCGGTCGATAGGGCGTTGGCGGTGCGTTGCTTGTGAGTCTCTCTTTGGTTTCTCTCCTGATAGGCGCGCTTGATTCAGCGCCTATTATCGATATTCTTGCACCCTCTCTGCCAACCGGTGTGCTGGCGACCACCTACGCTAGCACATTGTGTTCTGCGGAAACCCAGATACTATCAGCGGCGAGTTTGGTGGCGGCCTCAGAAGAGGTCCTGGTATCCCAAAGTTTTGGAGAAGAGTAGTGATGTTACTGTTGATGTCAGGGTACAGGGAGCCATAGTGTTTAGGTTACAGCTGGTAGTGGATGAGGGAACTCAGATGGCACACTGGTATGTCATAGACGAACTGTTTCCTAATGTGTTTTCTGTCATGTGACTGTAGCATGATGACGTTTTTCGAAAGGACGATGTTCGTCCACACTTGGTACTTGCCTCTATGAAGTACCTCCATGATGTTGAGGAACTCTTTTGACCAGCAACCTCCCCAGATCTCTCCTTGATTGAACAGATGCGGAACCAGCTCAGATGTCAGCCCCATTCTGCGGCCACTATCCAGGATATTAAGCGGCGTTTACAAAAGTTGTGGGTCAGATCACCTCAGGAGGAAATACAACGGCTTTGACGCATTAACAGCCGAATTAGTACATGTATCCAGACCGGAGGGGGTGCATTGTGAGCTTCTGTTGCAAAGACCTTTGCAAATTTGACTTGGTATTTGAATCACCGGAAAACGGTCTCAACCTCTGACGTTTCATTTCGTTGCCTCTTCCTCTTGTGTATGCTTCACTTTCTTACTCCGAAATGCACTACACAGTGCAAAGCAAAAGGTACGTCATACTGATATCCTCTGTTTGATTCCTATTCTTTTCACGTTCTGAGAGGAAGAACAATGATTGTGTGTACACTCCTGTAGGTAATCAAACCTCTCTTCTGTCATTCTCATAATCCCAACACGTGACAAACATTGGCGGCGGCATAATAGTCGGACAGTCTGCTTCGAGTACAGGTTCGCTAAATTAAAAGAAAAAAACAACAACAAACAAACAGGATGTCACGATAACCAGACTTTTCAACTGGAGTTCTCATTTTACTTCATCTAGATTTTGTGTTATTCTTGAGTGTCTTCTGATCTGTTACCATCATAACAGGGAGTCTCTGAATTCGTTCGATGACTCTTCATATCCACTTGCCTGGACTCCAATCACATTATCTATGTTCCCGAATTAGCTGTTACCTGCAGCTGCAGTCGCATGTCCGTAGTTTTTTTCATGGTAATTAAGTAAGCACTGCATGTGCAACAGCGTCAGCTGCCCTCATGTGTCTGCCTGTTCAGGTAAGCATAGCCTGAGGTATGCTCCCTGCCCTCCCCCTTCCAAAGCTGTTCCAGTGAACGATGCGGCAGCATGCAAAGCGTCACTGCCAAACAGTGCATGTTGCAGGGTGGGGGAGTTGCGGTGGGGGGTGGGTGGGGGTCTTATGGAAAGAAGCACGCGTATATGCACCATACCACTGAAGAATCTATGCGTAATATACCATGTGTATTATGCAACAAATTTAAAAATATTTAAAGCGTGAAATTATCAAGCTTAGTGACCCATTATCTCGGAAAATTTTTAATATACCAACTAACAGTTTTCAAGTAACAAATGCACTTTTGTAGATATACCGAACTAGAATTATTGCTAAAATTGTATTATGAATTGTGTTGTGATAGTTTTCACAAACTCTTAATTTTTCTTGTAGAATTTTGTAATAAATGAACATAAAAACTAAAAAACATAGCATATTTTTTCTAGTTTTATATCTGTTGAATCTTACTCTAGGCAAATTTCATATTCTGTTCGAATCTCACACTTACTTTCTTCAGTAACTTAAGTCGTTTACAGTTCCCGCCGTTACATGTTATTACTGCATCAAACACTGCTAACCTTAGAGTCATGAACCAACAAAAAATTTTAGGCACACGGCACCACACAGTGTTATTGAAGGATTAATTCAAGTTCTGTGTGTTCCCATATGAGCATTTCTGTATCAGATCTGCATTCTCTAAGGTTAGAGAACAGGGTTGATTGTCACCATTACTACTAAAGCTTACCAGAAAATTCAGCTTGTCTAAACTTACTCCAAGCACAACTTCCTTCACTGTTTGCACTCATTTTTTTGCAATTTCGGGTACAAATTTGGATCTGACATATCTGCTGACGCAAATCTGCGTTTCTCACACATACTTTTACAATTATTTGTTTTATATACGCATAAAAGAGCCACAAATGGTAGTATATTACAGAAATCATTGGCTAGGGAAATATCTTGATACAAACTAGTGCCAGAGACAAATGACCGATCTGTTTATTTGGAGTGCCAACTTCTGAGACGTGACACTGGCATCAAAGCAAGTCAATTAACAGCACTCTATACTTTGCAGTTCCCAAGATACGACTGTTCTACTACGCAGTGTACACGAGGTGCCGAAAATTGTCTGCCGCATATCAAAATAAAAAATATTATTTGTACGTCTTAAGACTGTCTGTATTTTGTGTGGATATATCAAAATATTCTACAGAGTCTAAAGTACGTTATGGAAAAGAAAACAGAAAATTTCGAATGTTATCTAATTTGACATACAATCTCCTCTTTTTTTCCAAAACCGATCCAACAGATCTTGGTCTCGTTTTCACCTTCCCTGAAACTGCTTTCCATCGTTCGATATCACATCTCTTCTGACTCCATGTTAAGGATTTATGTTATGTGATGTGCTGAAGACGTACGAAGCTAGTCTTGTGATCAGATACCGTCGGGTTTAAATTGTAGAAACCAACAGCTTGGTCACATGTTAGTTTATTAAAATTCATGGTCAGTTTAGGATCTGCTAGATGCTATTAAACACGAAAAATACACCAACGACACGTGGACTCATAGTCAGCAAAAGTATGTCAGTAAACACTGAATTTAATCCGTTAAGATGGACACCGAGCTCCTTCTCAGGTCCCAGCTGCCTCATTTCGCGCACTGTCGGCTTTTTTGTCCTGGTTATGGTTATAGTCTTACACTGATCGACCTATCAGGACGGTATTGTGCTGATGGAACAAATTTTTTCTGTCAATTTGCAACTCAGATCAGCAAAGATACACATGCCTATTATAACCAAACAGCAGTACATTTAAGATATTAGAAAAGCTCTCAGCAGTGTTTATTTCTTATGCAATCATTTGTTAATGTATCATTGTGTTACTGGATCCTCCTTACCATCAGTTCTTCACAACATGCTCGTAAAGTGTTACAGCAGCATATTCCACAAAGGCGCTGAATTTCACAATGTATATCTTCGACATAGTGCTTCAACATTTTATGTTCTGAAAATGTTTATTACACAGTTTAAATCGGTAAGGAAGTGTGAAATTAAACAGTGACTACGTTTGTGAACACGGATTTCAGAATGTACATATACGCATTGATGACGTAAGAGCAGACTAAGTTTGAGAAGTTTTGTAAGTACCATATGTAACGTAATGCTGTACAACCTCAACGTATTTCTGTGTATATATTTCAGCGTCTACAGTTGCTATTCCATAACAAGATGATCTAGAATAGTACGTGATATGGTCGCACTATTCACGTGCTCTAGCAGACAACGGCGCTTTACTGTTATTCTGGAAACTGCAGTAGTCAAACTGACCTCAGTTGTACACTGAATAAACAAACATTACTTATTTACTTATGTATGCATTTATGTAACCCGGCAAGATCAAAGGCTTCAGTCCTTCTCTCATATCCAATCAGACATCCTTAGTGAATCAATAATACAATTTGTGTGTAAGTGAGCAAACACTAATTTTGATTATTGTTACTATTATTATTATTATTATTATTATTATAAATTATTCAGATCACTTCTTAACAACATTTAGAAAACTGAGAAGATTCCAGAAGAGTGAAAAAATGGCATTAATGCACCCCATAGCTAAATGGAGAGAGAAACAAAATTTCAAAAGTTGACATAAAGTGTCACTTTTCCAGTGGGCCTCAAAACATTATCAAAAATATTTCTTTACAAAGTTGTCGAAACTTTAGGCAAAAAACTGAGTGAACATCAGGGTGGTTTTCGAAACAGCAGCTGCTACACAAAACAGATGTTTAACTTAGAATAAATAATTCTTCATTTATTTCAAGAAAGTATTTGATCAGGTAGACAGAGAAACACTATGTAAAATGGTTAGAGAATTTGATGCTATAGCAAAATCATCAAACCGAAATCCTGAAACTGTGTCAGTTACCACGTTTACAGTTTAATTTATGAGAGAAATGTCTCAGATATAAAACCAGAAGATAGACAACAAAATGGTTTATCAGATTTCCAGATTAACTGCTTTGTAGAAACAAAAATTAATCTGGAATTTGGAGCTGAAGAATCCGTAAATTTGGTGTCTAATTCTGGGAAGGAAGGCAGGTGGAATTAAAGTAAACAGTCTGTGTTTTAAGAAAGTTTTACAGTACTTTCAGAAAATCTGACTGAAGCAGTTGTTCAAATAAATCTTCTGGAAAAAAAGTAGCAAATAACACTGGTCTCAAAATTTGAGCTGAAAAAACAAAATTCATGGCAAATATAAAATATCTACCAAAATTCATAGAAACAGAAACAGAAAAAAATAGAGCGAGTAAGAAAATTTTAATATCTTCGAGAATCAATACAACAGACTAGAAAAGTTTGCAGTAGATGTAAGAGTTAATAATACGGGAAGAGTATATGGTTTGACCAAGACTATTTACAAGAGGGAGTGAATATCTTGATAAACCGAAATAAAACACTATTCCACGGTGTACGTCCAGAATGCCGAACGATGAACTGGCTGGAGGCACTAGACAGTCAGATTATAAAAACATCATGGAAGCAATATAAACTACAGATGGTCGTAAAATGAGAAGTAACGGGAGGATCTACAAAAATATCGGAAGTAATGGGTAAGCGAAGATTAATCTCTGCCGGATGAATGAGAACAGGTTGACGAAATAAACTTGGCTGTATTTCTGGAAGAAGAGGTAGACAGTATCGTGAATTACAAAAAAAAAAAAAAAAACAAGAAAGAACTAGAAAAAACAACTTTAACAAATCGGTAATAACAGGAAGAAATATTTTAAGAGTAGAATAGTAAATTTAGGAGGGAAGAAAGAAAACATCACGTGTGGAGAAAATGAGGAGTACGGGAAGGAACAGGAAACAACAACAAAAGCAAAAGATGAAGTAAATCTATTACGTGATCAAGTCGGGAAACACAAATATAAAAAAAAAGGGAAGACACTGAATGCGATACGAGTAGTCGGCTGCTGAACCATATTCGGGTATCTTTACGCTCTAGTTGGAAATGCTTTCCCGACTATTCACACTCATATCACACCATATGACTCTGACGAACGGATGTCACGTCACCACTGCAGAATCTTGTGGTCGTCCTGAGGCTGTTAACATTTTACATTTACGTGGATACTCTGCAAATCACATTTAAGTGCCTGGCAGAGGGTTCATCGAACCACCTTCACAATTCTCTATTATTCCAATCTCGTATAGCGCGCGAAAAGAATGAACACCTATACCTTTCCGTACGAGCTCTGATTTCCCTTATTTTATCGTGGTGATCGTTTCTCCCTATGAAGCTCGCTGTCAACAAAATATTTTCGCATTCGGAGGAGAAAGTTGGTGATTGGAATTTCGTGAGAAGATTCCGTCGCAACGAAAAACGCCTTTGTTTTAATGATTTTCGGCCCAAGTCCTGCATCATTTCTGTGACACTCTCTCCCATATTTCGCGATAATACAAAACGTGCTGCCTGTAACACTCTACCTCTACGCTCGCGCAGTAAATCACATTTGACCGCAACATCCGTTCATCGTACACGCCATGTCTTAGGATGGGGCAACGCTTTCCGTAACTTTTGATTACTAGGTTTTCTTGTAGGTTACTATGTTGTATGTACTGCAGTGCATTCGAAAACTGGGAAGATACTGTACCTGCAGAACTCTTTGGTTATTTCTGTAATAAAATAACAACATCTAGTGTTTTAATTCCGCGTCATATATTCTAATTCCAGAACAAACATTACTAACTTTATGTGTCGTCGCAACATTTCTTTTCTCTTTGCTTAAAGCTAAAGCGTATTATATTCATGACAGTTTTTTTTTGTTGTTTCAGGTGAGTACTTTGCACTATGGGATACATCTGACACCGAAGTGATACATCTGTTCAGTTACGCGGCACATTCCCTTAACCTCTTCATACTGGCGGTGAGTAATTGATGTGAGTGTTTTGCTTCGTGTAATGCTGTATTTATAGCGCAAGGTATGCGAAAATATGAAATTCTTATCACAGTTTTCGTTTATTTTGGGGGTCCTTTTCCTGTGTGCTCAATTGGTCTCACAGCAGTGTTACAATTGATGTGATATCTAAAAGTCGTTGCTCTAACGATCTCTGTAAGAAACTATATAAACTACTATTAATCTTAATTCTCTAATAGAACGTATTTGACACTGAATGATTTCGGTAAAATATACATGTGTTGAATACTTCAGTAGACTTTTCTTTGGTTGCTGCACTAGAAAGAGTTTCATCATCATCAGTTTCTATATACCTTCTGTTACAGTTCTCACTTTTCACATTGCGACCTCTTGCTTGTGCCGGAGACAATTTCTCGATCATATGTTTAATACCATACAGATACTGAGTGTAATTGTCACGGAACGCCGATCGAAGTGCATTTTAATACAATGATCGGCTTACTGGACTCTCATTACCAACGTAGGAAGAAAACTACCTCAGCTTAGTACAGATTAAAGGAAGATGCTTTGGACTCGTCGTACTTTTTAGAATAGTAGAGTCATATACGGGCAAAATTTCTTTTTGAATTTCTCTATTTTATCATTGAAAACATGATTTATAAATATTATTTTGCATTTTCCAGGGCTATGCCATATGCCTCTTGATATCAGGACGATTCGTCTAACGTTTCTGCAACGTGTATGAATTCGGGTAGCAGCCATGAAACTAGTATGTCCATAGTCGCTGTTTGCCAACTTTTCCGTTTAATGCGAACTCTGTCTGAGGTACAGTCGCCGGTCAACAAACATCATAGTTCACACGGAAACTTCCGATTATCGACTCTTTGCAAAAGAGGTTAATAACCTGCTGATTAGAAAAGTGTATCACATGTAGTTATTTACAATTATGTACACCCCAATATCTTCTAAAACGAACTGACTGTTGCCAAGTACATTTTTGTAGCACATCCTAAAAGAAAATATTTGTCGTATAAGATGGTAAGGAATGTATAGCTCAGTGTGTGTATTGTAGAGGTTGATTTCTATTTTTCGAATATGTGTCACTCATTGACTAATAAAATCAGTTTCAATGTTTTATTTTTCATTACTTACGCTTTTCGCACTTATGTATGTCATATGTCAACGACCAGTTGACACAAAAACATCTTTTCATGTCAAAATAGCGTTACAACGTAAAGGTCGTTTTCAGAGAAAGCGTCCCATGAAAGCTTTGTGCAGTAACTGTATATAGGAAGCGAAAGACTCCAGTTGTTAATCATTAAGACGCTTGAAGTTTGATGAGTTAGTCGTACAAACAAAGGAGTAAATAAACGATTACCCTGATCAGCCATTTCTTGCATTCGTAATTACATTCATTTGAAGTCATAGCCATGTCCATAGAAACTCATAAACAGTTGCACGACTGTTTTGTAAACAGAAAACTAATGTACAATATGGAATAATACATCCAATCTTTACAAGCAAACTGAATAGCTAAACCAAACTGTGCGGAATTACAAAGCATTTAATGACATCCGAATAACATTTATGTGCACTTCATTTTAATATTGAACTACGCAGAGACCACATGTTGTAATAAGGCTATAACCACTGTTCCAAACTGGCTATACAGTACGTGCATTTTATTGTATTTTTTCCCGATTGGTAGCATACATCTATGAGGCAAAATGTTGAGATCGTCTGCTTAGTAGCGATTTAGTTCACCTTTAGCATAGAATACAGCCGTGATACTGAAAGGCATGGACTCGACAAATCCTTAGCAGGTGTCCAGAAACACTCGGTGCCAGAAATCTACCCGTAAATTACGGGACGGTGGTTTATGGGCGCGGAGCTGGCGCACGATAACTTCAAAGATGTTTGCTAACGTGTTTAGATTAGGAAAATCTGGTGTACAAGATATCATCATTAGTTCACTAAAATCCTCCTTAAATCACAGTAACAGGGAGCTTTGTCCTGCTGGAAGCTACGGGGAGGTCTTCAGGCGTGAAGAGATGCAAGAGGATCCGCAATAGTGTCCACATAATGCAGCGGAATGTGCGCTGATATGAAACTTCCTGGCAGATTAAAACTGTGTGCCGGACCGACACTCGAACTCAGTACCTTTGCCTTTCGCAGGCAAGTGCTCTACCATCTGAGCTACCAAAGCACGATTGACGCCCCGTCCTCACAGCTTTATTTCTGTCAGTAGAGCACTTGCCCGCGAAAGGCAAAGGTTCAGAGTTCGAGTCTCGGTCCGGCACACAGTTCTGCCAGGAAGTTTCAGAATCCACATAGTCCGTAGCTGTGACAGTACCTTTGATTGCTAACACAGGTTCCATTAAAGTCCAATTAAGTGTCCTCCATTGCATACTACTGCCACTTTGACTTACCTCCGTGGTGCACTGCTTGTGTCTAACAGCTATTTACCTGGAAGACGGCGTCTGAACACGACTATCGACCAAATGTTACAAGAAACGTCAACAATGCGACCACGTGACTCGCTCCACGGTCCAGTGTTAATGATTCCATGCCCACTATAATTATAATTGGTGATACCGGTGGCTCGTCTATGTTCATTAATGTGCGGTGAACGTTGTACTCCGAAATACTTGCACCTACACCAGCACTGTACTTTCTCGTAAGATTTATCACAGATCGCCGTCTATACTACATTACAGGGAATCTAATCCTCCAATCTGGGGTGTGCGAAGAGACGTGGACGCCCAAACCCTGATCGGACAAACCGCGTACCATGTTAAAATATGTCGATGATCATGCGAAAGGCCACGGACACAAGTCGAGGGAGGAATTTCATGCTTCGGGGAACATTCACCTAGATTTCCATTTCACCTGTGCTAGTAATCGAAAGGATAGTGACAGCTGTGCGCTACGCGAAAATTGTTATGGACGACATGAGTCATGTTGCCCTCGATACCTTGCCGTATAGCGATGGCATCTTTCAGCAGGTTAACTGTCCATGTCAAAAGGCCAGAATCGTGCTACAGACATCTGAAGGGAGTAACACTGAGCTCACGGTGATCGTTTGGTCACCAAATTTGCCTAATCTGAACCCGATGGACTGTATCTGGGTTCCAGGTTCCCGTCCAAAACCCACCTATCGCTATTTATGGGAACAGCCTGACCTGTGTACCGCACACCTACAGAAATTTACCAAGGACTTTTCGAACATATCTTACGTAGAAACACTGCTGTACTTTTTAATGTTGTCAAATAATATAATAACCACCCGCGACAGAATCAATCCCGAGAATACAACGCACAACTAAAGTATTTGCAATCTTGAAAACTGGGAGAGTATCGTCAGCCCCCAAAAACTGTTGACCTATTTCACTCCTGTGTGATCTTTATAAAGTATACGAAAGGTTACTTTTGTGCCGCTTGACCCCTGTGACGGATAATCTATTAACGCTTGAGATATCAGGCTTTAGACCTCAAAGGAATTTCACAGCACAAGTAACCAACCTAGCCCAATTCAAAAAATCTGATTGAAAAGAGGCTACATCACCTGAGATGTTTTTAGTGATGTATATTTAGTTTAGGATGCTTTTCAATGTATAATGCCCAAAAGACCTCCAGCATGATACATAACAACGTATTCATGAATCTGTACTTTATTGCACAGTCCAAGGTTCCTTGCTGAATTTCGAAGGAGAGGAAGCCGTTGAAGAAACAAACAAAAATGGCTTTTTGATATACCATCTGATTTACGTCGTGACGTAGCAACATAACAAAGGAAAGAGGTTAACCAAATCATTTCACCCGATCGATGGCCATCAGCCACCCAGATATAGGTAGAAATCCAGAAGGAATTCTTTCAGTTAAACGTCAGACATATGTGTCTACGCGCTGCCTGAGAATACCTGTTGGCAGCTACATCTGACCAACGTCAGATGTGGATTGATCTTCCTGACTGGCTTTCGTCTAGAGGTACTTCGCATTGTCCCACCTGGAGCTCAGTGAGCAGATGGGAATATGTTGATAAATCCAGGCACAACATTTTCAAATGGGGGTATTCCAAAGCACCGACGCAAAGTAAGTGCGGTAGTTTTCTCCTCTTTTGTTCGATTACGTAAAGTATGTATATTATGAATTACGTTCTCGTTCTTTTTTTCCTTTATAATATTGTACCATATTTTGCATATTGTGCAACTTCTGCCACAAGTAATTAAAAAGCGTTTATTTTTCCAAGCCATATCCAGTAATTAAGTTCGATTGCACTCTGAATTCACTGACGTCAGCGGAAGACAGGAACACTGTCGCGATCCGAGGTCTCTTGTATCCCACTTTCAGCAGCAGATGAAGCCAAGTGCCCCTCAGCAAAATCCCCCCGCTGTATTAAACCAGCTTAAAAGTTTCTTAGTTTAGCAACGCTTCCGAAGAAAAGGTATAGGTGACACACAGTATAACTAGTCTGTCTTCCCATCCAGGACTTCACTAATTAGGCTAATCGTTTCATCTTAATGAAATGGCATAAAGAATTTCCTGCTGCCATTTTTCTGGTAATCTCTCGTTGTTATTGTCTCTCGATTCAGCTCTTGTAGGATATTTTATCCTGCTAAAGATCCAAGCAAGTATACCTGTGATTATAAGTGGACAATTGGCTAGCTGATTTATTTGAAATACACGCATAAGCCAAAAACATTATGAGCACTGCTCACCGCGACGTTGGGTGCCGCCTAGTGGTGTTGCGGGCACATGACGCGGTGAGAAATGTATGTAAACGGAGCGGAAACGGACGGGTTATCACATGAGTTTCAAATGGGGAAATCCATAGAGATAAGCGACTTTCACAAAGCGCGGATTATTATTAGAAAGCCTGTGAAAGAGGATCTCGAAAACGGTGAAGCCAGTGTAATAATCACGTGCTGATAATGGCATCCGTCCATCCTTGAGGGATGATGGTGTAGCATGCTTGGTTCAGAGTCTGCACCGTCTGCTGTGGCTAAAAACTCCCACTCGAGAGTGGCAGTCCCTACTGCAGTTTGGACATGTGAAATCTGAGGGACTTCGAACAGAAGCCGCTCTGTCTCTTCGCTTTGTCCTCTTCCTGATTTGTTCCTGTGTGCGTTCGTCCTCTGAGAGCTTGACGCCGTTGCGCACAGTTACTCGCCACTTGACACGGTCATCTGCAATGCTTTCCCAGCGACTTGGATTGATTGTGGTCTTGGTCAGGTCTCTCTTGCAGACATCCTTGAAACGAAGATGCGGTCGTCCCACTGGCCTCACACCTTCCTGAAGTTCGCCGTACAGCAGCTGTTTCGGTTTCCGCTCAGGATCCATGCGCCTGACATGTCCCAACCATCTTAGACGTCGATGACTCAGGAGTGCAAAGATGCTGGTTGTGCTTGCACGATGAAAGACTTCGGTGTTGGATACTCTATCTCTCCAAGATATCTGAAGGATCTTCCGGAGACAGCGGAGATGGAAGCTGTTGAGTCGAGATTCATGCCTAGAAAGACTTGTCCATGTCTCACAGCTATAGAGAAGGGTGCTTATAATACAAGCGTTGTAGACTTTTAATTTAGTTTTTGTGGTAAGCAGTCCGTTGTTCCATACTCTGTTTTTCAATCCAGCCATGACAGATGATGCCTTTGCGATTCTGTTAGTAAGTTCAGTGTCCATGGACAAGTTGCTATATATTGTGGATCCCAAGTAGGTAAAGTCATCAACTATCTGGAGAGGATTGCCATCAATGCTAATGGATAGAAGGTTGGTAGTGCTCTGCGCCATGATCTTATTCTTTTGAAGGCTGATGAGTAGACCAAACTTTTCACAGGCATTTGATAATTTGTTGATTATATACTGCAGCTCATCTTCTGTGTTCGCTACTAGAGCTGCATCGTCCGCATATAACAACTCATGGATAACAACTGCATTTACTGTGGTCTTGGCCTTGAGGCGAGCAATGTTGAAAAGATTTCCATCAGACCTCGTATGTAGATACACTCCCTCCTCACAGTCTTCAAAGGCAAATCTGAGCAGAAGGGAAAAGAAAATCCCAAACAATGTAGGAGCTAACACACACCCCTGTTTCATACCGCTATTAACAGAGAATGCTTCTGATGTTTTACCGTTGAAGCAAATTGTTGCTTGTGTTTTCTAATGGAAAGAGACAATTATCTGCAGTAGTTTAGGTGGGCATCCAATCTTCTGCAACAGTTTGAAAAGCCCATTTCTGCTCACTAAATCAAACGCTTCAACAAGGTCAATGAAAGCAATATAAAGTGGCCTCTGCTGCTCACGACATTTCTCTTGTAGCTGTCTTAAGGAGAAGATCATATCTACGGTTGATCGGCCGGGCCTGAAGCCACACTGAGATTCTGGGTAGATTCAGGAAGCTAAGATCTGTAATCGCATTAGGATGACTCTTGCATAAGCTTTCCCGGCTACACTTATAATGAAATTCCTCGGTAATTGTTACAGTCACTTCTGTTCCCTTTCTGTTTATATAGAGTAACTATCCTCGAATTCCGCATACTCATCGGGACATAACCTTCTTCCCAGCTGGTTGTGATAAGTGAATATAAATGTTTGAGAAGAACAGACTGGTTATACTTAATAACCTCTGCAGGGATCTCATCTTCACCTGGGGCCTTTCCGTTAGCAAAAGAATCTATTTCTCTACTAAGTTCTTCCATAGTAGGCATTGCATATAGTTCTGCCATAACTGACATTTGTTTGATGGCGTCACATGCATCCTTGCTAACTTCATTCTCGACTGTATACAACTCGTGGAAATCTACAGAAAGATGTAGAACTACAGTCAAACTACTACTTGGCGCTTTATGGTGGGACGTCCACATACCTCCACGGAACTTGGGGTTCGGAGCCTTGTCTGCAGTGTAAACTAGGACAGAAGTGATCTTTGGCATCTCTGCCGCAAGAGCAGAACGCTGGTGTACACACAAATGTTTCAGAGCATACCGTTCATCGTACATTTTTGAACATGGTACTCCGAAGCAGACCAACCCTACGTGTTCACATGTTGACGCAACGACAGTTACGACTTAAGTGGGCAAGGGATATCGGGATTCGACCGTCGATAACTGGAAACGTGTCGACTCTTCGGGTGCATCGCATTTATGCTACACTAGGTCGATGGTCGTCTCCACAAACGCCGTCATCGAGGTGAATGGCAGCTTGAAACTTGCAGCGCGCCACCGACGCAGGCTGGTGGGAGCAGTATTATGCTATGTGAGATATTGTGCTGTACTTGCATGGGTCCTGTGGTAGCAATCGAAGACACGCTGCCAGCTGCAAACCTCCTGCATCGTTTTATGCTTGCTGTCTGCCCCGATGGTTGCATCATCTTTTAGCAGTGTAATTGGCTGTGTCTCTGCGCCAGAATCATGCTACACTGGTATGAGGAGCTTTATAGTGAACTCACGTTGATGTCTAAGAGATCAAATAGGCCTGATTAAAATGCCGTGGAAGACGTCTGCATCGCAACCCGGTATTATTACCGCGTACACAGATCAGCGGCGCGTTATTTACGTGAATTAAATGACCTATGCGACATACCTCCTAAAGCCTACAAACAATCTGTCGGATCACTGATTCAGAGAATCAGTGATGGATTTCGTTCCAACGACAGATAAGTAAGGTATTAAGCAGGAGGGCATAATGTTTTGGCTCATCGGTGTAAGTCCCGGTACGCAAATATCACGAGTTTATTAGCAAACGTCGTAAAATGCTATTTAATAGTCTGAAAAGATTCCTCTCAAAAAGTTAATGAAATTCGAGTGCATAGTAAAGCCTGTGACGTATGAACAGGCCCAGAGTATATCTTGCTGCCGACTGTGGAGACAGGTGTGTCGCTGAAATCTCCTACTTAAATCATAAAACTTCTTAGCTCTTCGTGTATCTTTGATAATTTAATGATATTGGTTTGTTTACTGAATTAACTGGCTTACTGCATAGCGATATTATGGCATTAAAGTCCCGATGACCCGTAAGCTCCTCCTAGCACTTTATATGTGAGAAGTGGTCTTTAATAACTATCTTTTAATAAAGAAAGTTCTGAATTCAGTGCCAGAACACTGCTGTTTCCCCTACGTATTGACAGCCAAGCAGGATTCACTCTGTAGGTTTACCGAATGAACAGGTTTATTCGGGTTCTACACGGTTTTTAATGCTCTATTTCACCCATCGCGCCCGCATCTCGTGGTCGTGCGGTAGCGTTCTCGCTTCCCACGCCCGGGTTCCCGGGTTCGATTCCCGGCGGGGTCAGGGATTTTCTCTGCCTCGTGATGGCTGGGTGTTGTGTGCTGTCCTTAGGTTAGTTAGGTTTAAGTAGTTCTAAGTTCTAGGGGACTGATGACCATAGATGTTAAGTCCCATAGTGCTCAGAGCCATTTGAACCATTTTTTCACCCATCGCTTACAAACTTATATAACTGCAAAAAGAACGATTCTTGGACATCTTGGTCTTTGATGTCAGTCGTAATCTTGCGTACGGAAATTGAAACTGAACATAAACTGGAGGGATAAAAACAGGTTGGCAACACCACAGGTGATCGTGGACTTCAGTGGCACGCCGATGTGATCTTAAGCTACATTCCTCTAGGGAAGCATACCGCGCGTCGTGTGACTGATATTACCTGCTGTGATTGAAGAAAACGTTTCGAATACGCCTAAAGACAATTATACATTAAAATTTATGGAAAATTACGTGAACGACTTTTAGTTTCTGCGCGAGGGAAGTACTATAAATGAGGCGGAATCCTTGATGTGCATGTACGTCTCAGATATACATAAGTGACCAGTATCTTATATACAGCTTATTACTGGGCTCATTTTAAGTTTAGTTACTTCAACGCATTTCTTCTCTATGTAACATGGAAAATCAGATATTATGGAACAAATAGAAAACTAAAGAAGCACAAGGCACATGAAGAAGAATCGGTGAATTATTCCTGTAAACTTACAGTGAAACCGATTTGATGATAGAAGCATCTGAGTGCTTACCTCCACTAAAATTTCAGTTGCAAAGAGTTTATTTTTAGTGTTCCTACTGATGCAGGTAACCTAGGACAAACTAGAATTAGTTCTGCACCTATTAAATTCTTTTCTCTAGACAACTTGTTAATGTGTATAGAGAACAGAGAATGCATTTTTTTACTACGCTTCTGTAAAGGAAAATAAGGCATTGACGGTCACATAAGGACTTTTTGTAATCACAACCCAGTTTCTTCACTTGGAAATACGAGGGTCACTCCAAAAGAAATGCACACTATTTTTTTTACATCCATCTTTTATTCTACGTGTTTCAAAGTTTTACACTGTGTAGATACACCCTTAGGAACAATATTTTCATTTCTCCACATAATTTCCATCCCTCTCAACTGCCTTACGCCATCTTGGAACCAGCGCCTGTACACCCTCACGGTAAAATTCTGGGCCAACCTGTTGTAGCCACTGTCTGGCAGCGTGCACAAGGGAGTCATCATTTTGAAACCTTGTTCCACGAAGAGTCTTTCAGATTTCCAAAGAGATGATAGTCACATGGAGCCAGGTGAGGACTGTAAGGCGGGTGTTTCAGTGTTGTCCATCCGAGTTTCGTGATCGCTTCCATGGTTTTTTGACTGACATGAGGCCTTGCATTGTCGTATAACAGTAAAACATCCTGCTTTTGCCGATGTGGTCGAACACGACTCAGTCGAGCTTGAAGTTTCTTCATTGTCGTCACATATGCATCAGAAGTTATGATGGATCCACTTGGTATGATGTCCACAAGCAAGAGTCCTTCGGAATCGAAAAACGCTGTAGCCATAACTTTTCCGGCAGAAGGTGTGGTTTTGAATTAATTTTTTTTATTTTTTTGTGAATTTGCATGATGCCACTCCATTGATTGCCGCTTCGTCTCTGGTGAAAAATGGTGGAGCCATGTTTCATCACCTGTCAGAATTTTTCCAAGAAATTCATCTCCACCATTCTCGTACTGTTCCAAAAGTTCGCTACATACCGTTTTTCTGGTTTCTTTGTGAGCCTCTGTCGACATCCTGGGAAGCCATCTGGCACAAATCTTTTTAACGCCAACACTTTAAGTATTCTGCAAACACTTCCTTCCCCTATCCCAAGGTAGCTTGACAATTCGTTCATTGTGATACATATGTCAGCAGTCGCCAATTTGTCAACTCTCTGCACATTGCCTGGAGTGTGTGCAGTACGAGGCCTGCCGCTGCGAGGACAATCCTCACTATTGCCGTGCCTGGTTTAATGACGTAACCTGCTTGCCCACCGACTAACTGTCCTGCGATCAACAGCAACACATCCATACACCTTTTCAAACCTCTTGTGGATGTTTTCCACTGTCTCGTTTTCACAGCACAGGAGTTCTATGACAGCACGTTGCTTCTGACGAACGTCAAGTGTAGCAGCCATCTTGAAGACATGCTGTGACGACGCCACTCACGAGAACAGGTTGAACTAAGTTTGAAAACAGGTGGGAAGGATGTATCTACACACTGTAAGACTTTCACACATGCAGAATGAAAACTGTATTTCGAAGAAGTTTACACAACAGTATTCGTGAAAAAAACACCCGATTTGTGGCAGACAGGAGACTGGTCCTTCCGCCACGACAACGCATCCACACACACAGCCATCTATATTAGACAGTTTCTGGCTAAAAATGGCACGGTTCCGCTGTCTCCTTTTGGAGTGACCCTCGTATGATAAACCTATTCAAGTCTCGCGTACGTCTCTCCATTCCCACGATTCACTGCTGCGCCATATGGACCATTCGTCACCATTGCCTTCGTTTTAGCCAGCTTCCACGTGTCTCCCATCGTATTCAGAAGCACTGTTCAAGGCATTGAATAACTTATGATATCTATCGAGTTCTATGAACGGCAAATTTAGAAAATGAAGTACATTCCAAAGCAGAAGGAACGTCACACGTTGCGTGTTTCACGTCCTGGCATCCTTCAGCTCTCCACAGTCACATTATCAGACCCTCGTATTTCTTTGTTGATGTTATTGAAAGCTATTTGTTTGACTTCGAGGGATCGTGCTCTTACCGAAAATAATTTTTGTGTCTGCTTGACATTAGCGGCTGACAACGAAGTGAAAAGAAAGCTTAAAGCACACTTTTCAATGCTCCGATTTTCACCTAAATTTATTACTCGGCGTGCTTTGGTAAACCGGGGGTTCCCCTCTGACAGGTGAGAAGTGAGGGCCCGCGCGCATCGCGTTAGGCGCGGTCTGCCGCTGCTGCTGACATTTGGACCTGAACCCCACCCCGGGTGGCCAGCAGCGCTTTGACTGCGAGCCGCCGACCGTGAAAAACCTGCCGCTGCTACCGACCGCTACCCGCGAAGCACCGCTGCTCGTCTCTTTGACACGGGGCGGTCCCGGCGAGATCGCCAAAACCGAGGCCTAACGAGGCGTGATATTTACGACTCGCGTCCACCTCGCTTTTCCGTGTCACTTGCTTCTGTACTGCTGTGGGCGTACCTAGTCCTCGCTTTGCTTCCACGTGAATATCCGACGCAGACAGCGGATAGCTGGGGGTGAAAATACACGCCCAGTTGCAGAACAGCACAATGACGTCTCAGAAGGAAAATACACTCCTGGAAATTGAAATAAGAACACCGTGAATTCATTGTCCCAGGAAGGGGAAACTTTATTCACACATTCCTGGGGTCAGATACATCACATGATCACACTGACAGAACCACAGGCACATAGACACAGGCAACAGAGCATGCACAATGTCGGCACTAGTACAGTGTATATCCACCTTTAGCAGCAATGCAGGCTGCTAATCTCCTATGGAGACGATCGTAGAGATGCTGGATGTAGTCCTGTGGAACGGCTTGCCATGCCATTTCCACCTGGCGCCTCAGTTGGACCAGCGTTCGTGCTGGACGTGCAGACCGCGTGAGACGACGCTTCATCCAGTCCCAAACATGCTCAATGGGGGACACATCCGGAGATCTTGCTGGCCAGGGTAGTTGACTTACACCTTCTAGAGCACGTTGGGTGGCACGGGATACATGCGGACGTGCATTGTCCTGTTGGAACAGCAAGTTCCCTTGCCGGTCTAGGAATGGTAGAACGATGGGTTCGATGACGGTTTGGATGTACCGTGCACTATTCAGTGTCCCCTCGACGATCACCAGTGGTGTACGGCCAGTGTAGGAGATCGCTCCCCACACCATGATGCCGGGTGTTGGCCCTGTGTGCCTCGGTCGTATGCAGTCCTGATTGTGGCGCTCACCTGCACGGCGCCAAACACGCATACGACCATCATTGGCACCAAGGCAGAAGCGACTCTCATCGCTGAAGACGACACGTCTCCATTTGTCCCTCCATTCACGCCTGTCGCGACACCACTGGAGGCGGGCTGCACGATGTTGGGGCGTGAGCGGAAGACGGCCTAACGGTGTGCGGGACCTTAGCCCAGCTTCAGGGAGACGGTTGCGAATGGTCCTCGCCGATACCCCAGGAGCAACAGTGTCCCTAATTTGCTGGGAAGTGGCGGTGCGGTCCCCTACGGCACTGCGTAGGATCCTACGGTCTTGGCGTGCATCCGTGCGTCGCTGCGGTCCGGTCCCAGGTCGACGGGCCGTGCACCTTCCGCCGACCACTGGCGACAACATCGATGTACTGTGGAGACCTCACGCCCCACGTGTTGAGCAATTCGGCGGTACGTCCACCCGGCCTCCCGCATGCCCACTATACGCCCTCGCTCAAAGTCCGTCAACTGCACATACGGTTCACGTCCACGCTGTCGCGGCATGCTACCAGTGTTACAGACTGCGATGGAGCTCCGTATGCCACGGCAAACTGGCTGACACTGACGGCGGCGGTGCACAAATGCTGCGCAGCTAGCGCCATTCGACGGCCAACACCACGGGTCCTGGTGTGTCCGCTGTGCCGTGCGTGTGATCATTGCTTGTACAGCCCTCTCGCAGTGTCCGGAGCAAGTATGGTGGGTCTGACACACCGGTGTCAATGTGTTCTTTTTTCCATTTCCAGGAGTGTAGTATATCTTACTTCATTATTCACCTGGGGTAAATGATGGCGTTTCCGTGACACACAGACAACTACAGATTACTACCAGTTCTTATAAATCTTTACGGGTATCTTAAACGAGACTGGTAACAAACTGTGTGTGTTCTGTACTTCACTTCCTGGTCCCTACTTCGTTCGCTACAGACCAGCCAAGGCAACGTTTAATCCATTAAGCTAGCTTAGCACTTTCTTCATTACCGCTTCACCTTTTCCCCTTTTTCTCTATTCTGTTGTCCATTTTCTTCCACATTTTTCTGAAACTGCTTTATCTTTGAAACCTCTTAATTTTGTATTTGCACTTTGTTCTGTCTACAATTTTTTGCTAATGCCAATATCTTTCAGGTGTTCATAAATGCAATAGAACCAGTTACTTGACGTTGATGTTTGATTTTTCAAAATGGTATTTCTTTGTTCGTTTTAGTACCTTATGCGTCCTCTGAAATTGTAACAGTAGTAGTTGGAAACTACAGCAAGCGGGTTCAGAGAAGTTTCATTTCATGATCAGTTTCAAAACCTAGTGCCCTTCTTCAGAAGATTAGAATCTACAAATTATTAGAGACAGGCAAAAATAAGCAGGTGTATGCTTCATATTACTGTAGTTGCTATAGAAAAAGTATGGTACAATGAAATCAAACTAAACGTGCACAATCGCGCTTGCTGTTGGGTTTCTTTCACTAGCTCACTTGTTTTTTGGTTTCTTTATGCCATATTTGTTCCACGACAACTACAGTTGCGACTGTGGTAATATCCATACCTACACCAGTTTATTTTTTACACTCGCGAATAATGCGATAGTTCTAATGTTCTGAATAAGAGCACTACCTGTCTGAAATCGACCAAGAAAAAAAATTTATTTTCTATAATTAGTTGCAGGTTTTTTAACAAATTGTTCCAATTTTCTATTGTCGAACATGTTCCTTACAATACTATGGTTCTTTTTCCTGGTTTATCCGTTTCTCTCTTATTGACCTTTAAAACTTTATTGTTAATAATAACGAATTGTTCTGTTCTTCTATTTTTCTGACACCTTCCTGACTATCATTCATTTTGTAGAATGAAGGCTTTCACGACCGGGTGACATGGCTGTTGATATACTTTCCGGGATGTGAGGTCGTGGTCCAAGAACTTTTCTGCTCCTTACGTTTCGCCCAGAACTGCGCTGGACTTCCTCAGAGGCGCTGCTCCGCTGAGTCAGCGGAGCAGCGCCTCTGAGGAAGTCCAGCGCAGTCCTGGACGAAACGTAAGGAGCAGAAAAGTTCTTAGACCACGACCTCACATCCCGGAAAGTATATCAACAGCCATATCATTCATTTCTCTCATTTCTCCGTTTTCTCTCATTGACCACTAAAACCTTGTTATTAGTTAAATGATTGAATGCAACATTTTGGAGTCCAAAGTATACTTGTTAATGTGCTACGAGCGACAGAAAACCTCTCGTAGATGCAGTACAACGGATAGACAGATGACCGAAGCACATCAAAGGCCTCTATAATGAAGTTGAACTGCCGCAGAGAGTGATAGAAGAGGAGACGCAATTTTATATCCAATATGGAAGTAATCCCTTGTTCACCCCCTGCTGGAGTAAATGTAATTTCGATGTATTGCTCATGCACTGCCTGCGACAGAAAATATCCTTGCTGCAATAGAGTCTCGGGTCAGAGCAGTCTCGGCTGTTGTTGCAGTCGCTCGCTGCTACAATACAGTTGTAGTCTATCGCTGGTACAGCGGTTTGTAGCCATGTATTGTAAGGTAAATTTTATTATTTTTACTGGTATGGGCGTAGTTCAGGCACTTGTCTGAGATATTAATATGAATTTGTTTCAATGTTCTGTGATTCGTCAGCACCAGTTGATCCACATTTGTAATATTCAATTTTTCATATAATTGATTGCAGATCTTTGTCAATAATGTAAAAGATTTTCCCGATATAATTTTTACTAGTCAACAAAAAAAGGAAGGAATAATTTTGCATTAAGTCATTGCCAGTCTCGATCCAGTCATTTATTTAAATTTAAATATTTCAGAAATGTTTTCTGATCATAGTCATGTGTTCTTTAGTAATCAGACGACAAGCTGTGCAGCTATGTCAATAAGTAAAGTCAGTGTTTCTAATAATTCTCGTGATGACTGGGTGTTGTGTGATGTCCTTAGGCTAGTTAGGTTTAAGTAGTTCTAAGTTCTAGGGGACTGATGACCATAGATGTTAAGTCCTATAGTGCTCAGAGCCATTTTTTTCTAATAATTCAGATCTCAGACAAATGTTGTCCAGTATTAGTAGATAGGCCAGCATTTCACAAAGCTGTGCCATTTTCGAGCAGATATATAGACAGCGTTATCCGACGACACCATCATGAGGCAAGAATTTTTCAGTTTATTTCTCACTGACAGTTTCAGTTTGACTTGACAGGGCCATGGCGTAGCGCTGCTTTGGTCAAAATTTATCAGTTTTCACGAGTTAAGATATTAACAAAAAACAATTAATCATTCTTATTTTATACGGGAAGGTTAAACCCTATATGAGGACATAAATTGACAGAGTACTCGATTACCTGAGCTCAAATAAGGTAACAGAAGTCCGTATACGAACCGTGAAATTATTTCAGTAGGTATCAAAATTAAATGAAACGGGTAATGTAGCCTTATAGACCAGAAATACATTATCATCAAATTACTGAAGTAAGGACTTCCCGGTAATCAGTAAAAGTATTAGACGATTAGTCAGATTACTCCCGCTTGTCGGATCAGAATAATGGAAAGAAAAGATGATGACATATTTGACAAAGATCAGTCATGATACTGCAGTGTGTGAAGGAAGGCTGTCATGAACTAGTCTCATAGAGACTCTAAATCGTTTGAAATTTGGTGCAATGTGGAAGTTTGTTACCACCGCATAAAACGAAACTTACGTGATCAAACGCAAAGGAAAAGCTTCGTGTTTTCTATATAATCCTTGCAACTGGAATTGTAGATTTGAAATACATTGGAATGCATTTAGATAATAAAAATATCCTGTCTGAAAACGCAATATTATTAATAAAATACATCTTGAACCTTGGAGTTATAGTGAGTTACAGCCCACAACTTAATGTCTATTAACAACATACATCAAGTGCTGTTGTACCGGACGAAATAACACATGTGGGTACAGTTGTGAGTTCTCAACTTTAATCCTGGAGGGCGACGAGATAATAGATCACTTTGTTACAACGTAAACAAATGAAATACTTAACTTTGTGACAGCCTATGTCTACAGGAATTTCCTGAGTATTTATTACTGTCCTGAACATCAGTGTGTCACTTCTTGGGGAACAAAATACGACTCCCTTCTCACAGAGTGCAACTGGATGATAAACGTTTATGGAGCGTTCAGTCTAATATGACTGTCACACTGCTGGCTCAGTGGAGAGAAGATGAAGTCCTTGGCTAAACGACAGTGCGCGATACGTAAGGGAGAATACGAGGTGGCGTTTGGATACTCTCCTGAGCGTGTCTACACCGCCGTCACTGACTCGCCGTTGCTTCTGGCAGTTACTGCGTCGTGAGGTACCAACCTTGCAACGGTACTTCTTTCTTCGCACACCACTACATATTCAGTCGTGTGTCTTATTAAGTGCCGTGATTTTTGCTATCTGAACAGATACCGCTTTTTGCATTTTTGGTATTGCTTTCGGTTTTTCGTTCCTTGAAATGGTATCGATCATTAAGTTGGGCTAAATACGCGACGTTTCGATACCTGTTATTAAAGTGTGTTCCCAATAATTTTGTTTTTTCCGTCCTTAACACCAATAATTCTTACATGATTCTCTGCATTCTTTGCTTTCGTACATTCTTCTATTGTACGAGGGCTGACCAAAAAGTAAAGTTCCGATCGGTCGCGAAATGGACACCATTGCGAAAACCCGATGAAGCTTCGCACAGATGTGGTGCGTAGTGTCTTAAGTATGGCCGTCGATCGCATCGAGACGCTCTTACAGTCGTGAGCGTACTGTGAGCGATGAATGATGCCTAGAACAACGATGTCTCCCGCCAAGTAGGAGGGTCCGCTGAGAGGCTTCGCCTTAAGGAATGCAGCCCACCTAACACAGCTGCCACGCGCTTCCTTCGTCATAGCAATTCTAAGCCGTACTCTGCAGGGGCAGTGAAGACGCTCCTGCTGCCTTTCCGATGGGAAGTGTTCGATCACCCAAAACGCAGCCCCAATTGCCTCGTCCCGAGTATCATCTCTGTTCACATGAAACGCTGCATACGAAGACAACACTCGGGCGCAGGCTACGCGCTACAGACCAGCAAAGAGAACTATCGGAAAAAACGGCGGCTACCTTCTATGACGATGGTGTTATAAATTTGGTATAACGTACCGACAAATGTCTAAGTCGAAGCGGCGACAATGTAGAGAAGTATCGGGAAAGTGTAGCAAACTCGTGCAAATAAAATGTTTCTGATTTTCACTGTGGTTTCCACTTAGCGACCGATTGGATCTTGTTGTTGTTGTTGTGGTCTTCAATCCTGAGACTGGTTTGATGCAATTCTCTATGCTACTCTATCCTGAGCAAGCTTCTTTATCTCCCAGTACCTACTGCAACCTACATCCTTCTGAATCTGCTTAGTGTATTCATCTCTTGGTCTCCGTCTACGATTTTTACCCTCCACGCTGCCCTCCAGTATTAAATTGGTGATCCATTGATGCCTCAGAACATGTCCTACCAACCGATCCATTCTTCTAGTCAAGTTGTGCCACAAACTTCTCTTCTCCCCAATCCTATTCAATACCTCCTTATTAGTTATATGATTTACCCATCAAATCATCAGCATTCTTCTGTAGTACCACATTTCGAAAGATTCTATTCTCTTCTTGTCCAGACTACTTATCGTCCATGTTACACTTCCATACATGTCTACATTCCATACAAATACTTTCAGAAACGATTTCCTGACACTTAAATCTATACTCGATGTTAACAAATTTCTCTTTTTCAGAAACGCTTTCCTTGCCATTGCCAATCTACATTTTATATTCTCTCTACTTCGACCATCATCAGTTATTTTGCTCCCCAAATAGCAAAACTCCTTTACTACTTTAAGTGTCTCATTTCCTAATCTAATTCCGTCAGCATCACCCGACTTAATTCGAATACATTCCACTACCCTCGTTTTGCTTTTGTTGATGTTTATTTTATATCCTCCTTTCAAGGTACTGTCCATTCCCTTCAACTGCTCTTCCAAGTCCTTTGCTGTCTCTGACAGAATTACTATGTCATCGGCGAACCTCTTTATTTCTTCTCCATGGATTTTAATACCTACTCCGAATTTTTCTTTTGTTTCCTTCACTGCTTGCTCAATATACAGGTTGAATATGATCGGGGAGTCGCTACAAACCTGTCTCACACCCTCCTCAACCACTGCTTCCCTTTCATGTCCCTCGACTCTTATAACCGCCGTCTGGTTTCTGTACTAATTGTAAATAGCCTTTCGCTCCCTGTATTTTAACCCCACCACCTTCAGAATTTGAAAGAGAGTATTCCAGTCAACATTGACAAAAGCTTTCTCTAAGCCTACAAATGCTAAAAACGTACGTTTGCCTTTCCTTAATCTAGGTTCTAAGATAAGTCGTAGGGTCAGTATTGCCTCACGTGTTCGAACATTCCTACGGAATCCAAACTGAACTTCCCCTAGGTCAGCTTCTACCAGTTCTTCCATTCGTCTGTAAAGAATTCGCGTTAGTATTTTGCATCCGTGACTTATTAATCTGATTGTTCGGCAATTTTCACATCTGTCAGCACCTGTTTCATTTAGGGATTGGAATTATTATATTCTTCTTGAAGTCTGAGGGTATTTCTCCTGTCTCATACATCTTGCTCACCAGATGGTAGAGTTTTGTCAGGACTGGCTCTCCCAAGGCCGTCAGTAGTTCTAATGGAATGTTGTCTACTCCCGGGGCTTTGTTTCGACTCAGGTCTTTCAGTGCTCTGTCAAACTCTTCACGCAGTATCGTATCTCCCATTTCATCATCATCTACATCCTCTTCCATTTCCATAATATTGTCCTCAAGTACATCACCCTTGTATAGACCCACTATATCCTCCTTCCACCTTTCTGCTTTCCCTTCTTTGCTTAGAACTGGGTTTCCATCTGAGCTCTTGACATTCATACAAGTCGTCCTCTTTTCTCGAAATGTCTCTTTAATTTTCCTGTAGGCAGTATCTATCTTACCTCCAGTGAGATAAGCCTCTAAATCCTTACATTTGACCTCGATCCATCCCTGCTTAGTTATTTTGTACTTCCTGTCGATCTCATTTTTGAGAAGTTTGTATTCCTTTTTGCCTGCTTCATTTACTGCATTTTATATTTTCTCCTTTCATCAATTAAATACAATATTTCTTCTGTTACCCAAGGATTTCTACCAGCCCCCTTCTTTTTTCCTACTTGATCTTCTGCTGCCTTCACTACTTCATCTCTCAAAGCTACCCATTCTTCTTCTACTGTATTTCTTTCCCCCATTCCTGTCAATTGTTCCTTTATGCTCTCCCTGAAACTCTGTACAACCTCTGATTCTTTCACTTTATCAAGGTCCCATCTCCTTAAATTCCCACCTTTTGGCAGTTTCTTCAGCTTTAATGTACAGTTCATAACCAATAGATTGTGGTCAGAGTCCACATCTGACGCTGCAAATATCTTGCAATTTAAAACCTGGTTCCTAAATCTCTATCTTACCATTATATAATCTATCTGAAACCTGTCAGTATCGCCAGGCTTCTTCCATCCATACAACCTTCTTTTATGATTCTTGAACAAGTGTTAGCTATGATTAAGTTGTGCTCCGTGCAGAATTCTACCAAGCGGCTTCCTCTTTCATTCCTTTGCCCCAATCCATATTCACCTACTACGTTTCAGGTTAGGTTAGGCTAGGTTAGGTTAGGTTAGGTTTTCCTACTACCGAATTCCAGTCACCCATGACTATTAAATTTTCGTCCCCCTTCACTATCTGAATAATTTCTTTTATTTCATCATACATTTCTTGAATTTCTTCGTCATCTCCAGAGCTAGTTGGCATATAAACTTGTACTACTGTAGTAGGCGTGGGCTTCGTTTCTATCTTGGCCACAATAATGCGTTCACTATGCTGTTTGTGGTAACTTACCCGCACTCCTATTTTTTTATTCATTATTAAACCGACACCTGCATTACCCCTTTTTGATTTTGTGTGTATTCACCTGGCCAAATTTATTGTTCCTCCTAGCAGCGAACTTCACTAATTCCTACTATATCTCACTTTAACCTATCCATTTCCCTTTTTACATTTTGTAACCTACCTGCTCTATTAAAGGATCTGACATTCCACGCTCCGATCTGTAGAACGCCAGTTTTATTTCTCCTGATAACGACTTCCTTTTGAGTAGTCCCCGCCCGGCGATCCGAATGGGGGAGTATTTTACCTCCAGAATAATTTACCCAAGAGGACGCCATCATCATTTAATCATACAGTAAAGCTACATGCCCTCGGGAAAAATTACGGCTGTAGTTTCACCTTGCTTTCAGCCGTTCGCAGTACCAGCACAGCAAGGCCATTTTGGTTATTGTTACAAGGCCAGATCAGTCAATCATCCAGACTGTTGCCCCTGCAACTACTGAAAAGGCTGCTGCCCCTGTTCAGGAACCACACGTTTGTCTGGCCTCGCAACAGATACCCCTCCGTTGTGGTTGCGCCTACGGTACGGCTATCTGTATCGCTGAGGGACGCAATCCTCCCCACCAACGGCAAGGCAAGGTCCATGGTTCTTGGGGGGGGGGGGGTAATCGGATCTTACTTTCTGGAAAACCCTCGTATTTTGCGATTCATTTGTTTGTCCTCACCCAAACCCCTAAAATATACGGTTGAACCGTTAGTGTCATTATCTATTATTAGAACCTGTGCGATTAATTTCATTGCCGCTATTTCGATATCATATTTGTGTTGCAGTTTGGGACTTGTTATGATGTCATTGGTCAATATCAACGGATGGTATCGACAGCTCCGATAGCGGCAGAGTTTGTGAACGATCATTGATGAAATACGGAACAGAAGTCCCTCAGTGCCAAAGCTTGGTTCGCATGGCGTTAATTGTTCATACTGCGTACAGCATCTCTGAGAGTGAGACAGCGGCGCCTATGGCAGATAACAGTGTGATTGGGAAATGTGGTCTCGTCCGCAGCAGCGCTCCCTCGGCTGCCGGTGTTTGATAAGCCACGTGGAGGATCCCAATAGCTCGCCAGGGAAGCGACCCGAGTTTTCAGAGCGTCTACTTTTTCCTCACTTGCTGTCTCTGGCCTTAGTGCTGCATCTCCATTTTTTTTCCTTTTCTTATTCTTGCCCGAGTTCGCCCAAGTTGCAGCGGGCAGCCGCGGTGCCGCCAACAAACTCTCCGACCAACTGTGTAACTGCATCAGTGCTGCCAACTTCTTAACAGTTTCTCGGACACCGCCGGAAGGTAGGCGTTAAGTCCACTCCACTCGTTCTATATTCCAGGGTTTAAACGAAACACAGTAACCAGACACACGTGTCGGTGTAGGACAAAGCAGGCAACAGACAGGTTTACCGCCTCGATACCTATTGGCTCCTGCTGAGACGATCTGCAATGCTTCAAACTTTCTTTCTGACCTCTGCTATTCTAGATAACTTGGTAAGATAAAACAGTACATGCGACGGAAGTTTCAACACGGATCCCTGCGTTTCAGTGTAGCGATTTAACAACTGAGCTATCCGAGAAAACTTCAGGCGCCTCTTCATGGATACAAGATAAAGAGTACACAAAATGTTCCAAAATTTAGTGCGCATGCGCGAAGCGTGCCATTTTAAAGCCAAGCACACATAAACGTCTGAAGCCAGAGGTGAAAAGATACGTCTTATTTACGTCATAAATCCTGCTTTTTATCAGCTGCGCATAACTACAAGTAAACAGTTGTTTAATGTGCTATTAAAGTTGGAAACATACAGTGAGCAATAGCGAGACAAAAGACCACATAGAAAAGTAGCGAACGGTCCCCCACAAAGCAGCTGATACCATTATACAAGAAAAATGGGTTTTTAGATTTTCTTGCTGTCAACAGTAAAACTTATTACACTGCAAAAATACTATATGTATATAGGCGAAGTTACGTCAACCCCTGGATATAGTTTCTCGGTAGACGGTCTCCTTTTCATTTGAAATGTTATAAACGACTTTTCCACATTTGTGCAGTTTCTTGACTACTGTGTATAATACCGATCATTCATTTCACAGGAAACCGACTGCGGTACAGAATTGCTTTCTTTCGCATCTTACAGTTTCACATCGCAACTTGAGAGTCAAGTGTTTATTTTTTCAATATCGTTCAGTTAACGAGATTTTAAATATTCTAGTATTCTGTAGCTTAAAATTTGAAGGATTTTCAATGAAAATGTGGTGTCTGGCTACATTGCGTTTGGTTAATTTCAGGTGATACGTTGTTGTGTAGTAGTTGTAGCTAACACATTGAAGCTGTTTCTAAAGTTGGAAGAATAGCCACATCTCACAGCAAATTATAGAAAATAGAAGTTAGAGCACTTATTCGAGCGTGCTGTCTGACGCCGCTTTGAACTGTCAATAGCAGTTCCTGACGGTAGACGCAAGTTTCTCAAATCAGTGAACAATGTTTACTGACGTACTTATTGCTGGAAGAAAATGATGAAGAAGCAGACATTCTACACCAACCGTTACATAATTGAAAAGCTGAAACACATGCCATATTTAAGGACAAGTTCGACAAAAGTATCTTTGCGACACTTACCAGTCGTCATTTATTAAACGAATACGATACGTATATTATACAATATGTTACAGTGAACACAGAGGTCGAAGCCTAATTCATAACACTTGCTTGAATTAAATTTTAATACAGCCTACCTATGTTAATTCTAAATAAATTCACTGACATCAGCTGCTTTAGGTATAGATATTCCACCTATTATAGACATATGAAAATATATGTCGGCCCGGGGACTCGAACCCAGATTTGCATTTATCGCGAGTGGTCACCACTTCGGCTAACAGTACATGCCAACTTGTTTCGAATTAATTTCGGACGGTTGTCAATCGTCGTTAATGTCTGTTGAGCCAGACGTGCGAATAAATAATACCTATTTGTTTCCTGCAGGTTGAAAATATGAATGAAAATTCAAGCGCTGACACAAACATTGAAACCCCATGCAGTGTGTCCTGTAACAGCTGCTTCTGTTGGAAGTGAAGTTGATTTGTCAGCTCAAATTCCCAGAAAATTAAAATTAAGAAGTAAAGTAAAGAAAAAATGCTGCAACGAAAAGACTGATATTTACGAACAAACTGATTTCGTTGTCATCTGTAGCTGTAAGCATTGGCAATTCACAGGCTGCTCATATGAGCAGTAATGAATTTAAAATCTTACCTGATACGTTTTTAACTAAAGATGTATCACAACTTGTTTCATTAGTGTTGTCTTTCGCGAAAGTTTCCATTTAGTCGGTTTTATTACTCCGGCTTAGTGTGAATGCATAGTTAGAGTCCTAGTAGTAAACTAGGTTTCAATGTGGCATCGAGAGCAGCATACAAATCAAAACAGCCACCATCTGCTTTCCTTTCTGTATACTCTCTATTCTGTTTAGTTGCTTTACCTTGCCACGGTAATAGAAAAGGCAGGCATCCCTGTCTGATACCCCTGGTAACCAAAAAGATTTTAGTAAACCATCAACACAAGTTACAACGCGAAAATGGTGAAAGCATTCCATACAATTTGTGCTCATTACGGGATTGATATGTATCAAGAAATGCACATCTGTGATATTTATAATAGTGTAAGTTACCGTAAAATAGGGTATATGGAAGCAATGGAATCAATAGATATCTTAACTTCCAAAAAAATTTCTATGCAATCGTGTCGGAATAGAAATGTGATTATCATTCGAAGATTGGTTTGTCTAGGTTCGTAGTGGGCCAGCCTAACAGGAAAAGCATGTATTTTTATGTTTGAGACACTATCAGTTTACGTTTTGTCCACTCTGAGACAAACATAGGATTTTCCTGCTTCGAACGTTATTTATAGGTACCAATCTAAACTGTGTTCTTCTTTAATGGAAATACGTGCTAAACAATTTCTCAAATGCTTGTCATTTACCAAAAGTTAAAAGAGATATACTGTAATCCGACCTGTGTTTCGGCTAGTTGAAAAGGTAGAGCGTGTGTTTCTGTAGAAGAAGAGCAAGAATTTGACGAAACTGTAGAACTGCCTGGCACTGTTCTCAGTCCAGGATAGTACCTAGTGAGCAATGTATATGGAACAAGCAAGCAATCATTGAGATGTTACGAATGAAATATCTGTTATTTAGAAGGCAAAGGTTATGTTGATGTCTCCTTGAAAATCCAAGGCCAATTAAAAGATGTTGGTATTAACAGATGAGCCGTCAGTCAGGGAGGTGTTGCTAGAAAGCTCTTCGTTCGTTCTGGAATCACGACTTATGGGTTCAAAGACATCATTTTTAAACATGATGTCAGTAACTTAATCCATTAACAAACAAACAAAATCCATCATTTTAATATTACAATTAAGTAATTAGGACTATAACAATCTTTACATAGAAAAATGAATAAAAACAGCATTTCGATTAATATTTTTAGTTTTTATATCAAAAGCGTTTTAACCAAATAAATTTTATTTCTTATCGTCGTGAATCCAAAACAGATTTCAACGTTTCCCAATTCAAACCAATGACGAATATACGGGAGAAAAATAATGGCAGTGGCATTGCTATTTCTACTCACCCTTTCTTTGGCGTGAATGGAAACACCAAATTCTATTTTTTATGTTACAAAAGCACTAGCTAGGCCATTAATTAATTATACGTTTTAAGTTATGCGTTCCACTTACACTGTGTGTTATACCAATCAAGTAAAAGTAGTCAGATTTTGAGAGAATGTGCGCAGTGGAGAAGATGCAGGAAAAATGCAGTGCCGTACTGAGCAAGATCTAAGTTCAGGTGAGCTGCCGCTGTCTTCCTCCGTGCTGGCCGCGCGGGGCAGCCGCAGGGTTTAGGGCGTCCTGTCACGGTCCGCGCGGCTCCCCGGCTCCCCCCGTCGGAGGTTCGAGTCCTCCCTCGGGCATGGATGTGTATGTTGTCCTTAGCGTAAGTTAGTTTAAGTTAGATTAGGGACCGATGACCTCCGCAGTTTGGTCCCATAAGGTCTTATCACTAATTGGCAGTTTCCTCCATGCTGTTATGAAGGGTCAAAAGTGTATGTGTGTCGTGTGGACGACTATGACGAAGGCTTTGTACAGATCAGAGTACTCCCAAATGTTTTCGAATAGCACCACAGAGGCCGTCGGGTTTAACGTCCACACCCTACTGACCTGTCACCATCAACCGTCCGAGGTTCGGCTTAGCTGTCAGATACAAACAACTACTCTGCACCGATCGTCCAAACGAAAACGCCTACGCCATTAACAGCATGTTGGTCTACCTTCCCATCGTAATGCAGCAGTGATTCTGAGTACTACGGTGTTGACAAATTCTTGATAGATTTTCCAGATTACGTGGTAAGAGATGTCTACGGACAGGTCACGCGGTTCCTGTAAACTACGGGCCTACGGTTTGTGAGAGCAGAGCTGGGGATAAACAGCGTTCAAGAAGTCTTCCTTCGGATTCAGGTCAGGTGAAGTTGGTTACTCCTGAAACCACTGTAGCCCGATTCTGACCTTGTGACACAGTTATCATTGCTTGCCAAGGAAGACATCAAACTTGTAGGAATGCAGGTGGTCCACAACAATATTCACCTAGTCCACAGCTGTCGTGGTGCCTTAGATTAATATCGCAGGTCCCGTGGTCACCCAGATGAATGTTTCCCATAGCATAATACTGCTTCCACCCACTTCATTTCGTAGCGTGGTGCATGTTTCGAGCATCTGTTCACCTGGATGACGACGTGTCCTCACACGACCAAAAACGTGTTTCATCCTACCAGGCGACACGTTTCCTTCGATTTGTAGACGAATCATATCGATCCCGTTGTCACTCCAAGCGCAACTGAAGAAGTACGAACAGTTGGGGAAGTATAGGAACACATCCGCGGCGCAGTCAGAGGACCTACTGTGTGTACTGAACTATGTGTTGCGGAATCCTTGTACTAGCACCAGCGTTACATTTTGTCGACAAATTTTTCAAAGATCGGTGCTCATCTTGTTTTACGCAGAAACACCAAAGCCGAAGGCTCACTCGTGTACCCTTTGTGACTGCACGACACAAAGCTTTACGGCTCGCATGGGCCCGTCAACATCGACATTGGACGGATGATGACTGGAAACATCTTGCCTGGTCGGACGAGTCTCATTTCAAGTTGTATCGAGTTGATAGACGTGTACGGGTAAGGAGACAACAACGGACCACGCATGTCAGAAGGAGACTGTTCGAACTGGTGGAGGCTTTATAATGGAGAGGGGCATGTGCAGTTGGAGTGATATACGACCCCTGATACGTATAGACGCCACTCTGTTAGGTGACACGTACGTAAGCACCACGTGCATCCATTCATGTCTCTTGTCCATTCAGATGGAGGACAATGCGACACCCCAAACGTCCAGAAGTCCTACAGAGTGGCTCTAGGAACGCCCTTCTGAGTTTAAACTCTTCCGCTGGCCACCAATCTCCCCAGACATGAACATAACTGAGCATACCTGGGATGCCTTGCAACATCTGTTCAGAAGAGATATCCACCCTCTCGTAGTTTTAATGATTTATGGACAGTCCTGCAGGACTCATGGTGTCGGTTCCGTTCAGCACCACTTCTGACATTAGTCAAGTCCCTACCACGTCGTGTTGTGGCACTTCTGAGTGCTCGAGGGAGCCCTACACGATGTTGTGGACCAGTTTCTTTGGCTCTTCAGCGAACTTTCCTTGCCTCGACAAATATCCGAATCACCATTAGGCAGCATTCAGTCCCAGGGTGTTCTTTTGTAATAAATGGCTTGATTGATCCGTTTGAACAAATGAAGTGGTGCTGTGGTTAGCACAATGGAGCCTCATTGTGTAGGACGACAGTACCAATCCACGTCGGGCCATCCATATTTAGGTTTTCCGTGATTACCCTAAATCGGTTAAAGCAAATGCTTGAATGATTCATTGAAAAGGGCACAGCCAATTTTCTTCCCCATTCTCCCGTCTCTGATGGCCCTGTTGTCGAAGGGGCGTTAAGGTGTAATCATCCTTTCCTCCTCCGTAGTATATTCCCACGCAAAGAAAAACCAAAGTATGTGCCGTTTACGCCTACGTGGATACAGGGCAACGTATATATGTAATATTTTTCACTAGGCAATGAGTATTGTTATTGCTACCTGTTATATTAGGAAATGTGATATACATTGAATTTGTAACGTTTGTGTAATGACTGAGATTTTTATATTAAAATTAAGTTGTATCAATCAAATTCATAAGGAGCACTACGGAGGAGTGATGTAGCTTTTGTGAAACACCCTGTAGTTCTTTCTTGCGACGTGGTGCAGTAGCTAGATTGGGCAAAAACATGCTCTTCAGTTTGCTGAGCTATGATGGAGGAAACTGCATGACCACACTCCGGTGACTTGCCTTCCCTCGCGCTTCAACGCTCCACCCCTGCCCACTCCACCATGTTACACCCTCAGAATGCAACGTATTTCATTATGTGGTACATACATCTAATATTTCTTCTTAACCAACTTAGCTTAACAATAAGCATTAGTCTCACAGCATCACAAAACTATTTTTAATAGTATGTGATTCCTCCATCCCCTTTAGCGGGGGGAGCTACTAGAGCAGCAGTTGCTTTATATATTATGACGATTTACCGTAGCCAGAAAACTTCTATGTCGAAAAGTGAGTAGGTTAATTTTTGTAGGAAATTTGATGTAATTTCATTTTGTTCTAGGAAACATTTCCTCTAGAAGACACATAGTTCGAATTACTCAAGGAAACCGTAAAAATTAACTTTTAAACACCCATCCACCCAAAGTTCATACCCCACAAGTGGAGGTTTCAGTATCCTGTTCATGGTGCAAATGGCTCTGAGCACTATGGGACTCAACTGCTGCGGTTATCAGTCCCCTAGAACTTAGAACCACTTAAACCTAACTAAGGACATCACACACATCCATGCCCGAGGCAGGATTCGAACCTGCGACCGTAGCAATATCCTGTTCATGACACTCAACCCTATGGCAGGAGATAATTTGGAACTACACAAATATTTCCCCTTATTTCCCTTCGTTGACTGTATTATAGGGGCTTTTCCCTACCCCAAAGGCAACAGAGATCCCTTTCTCACGTCGGCCCTCTCTGTAAAGGATTTTCGCAGAACGAGCATGACTTATTATTGTGGAATCCGTTCGTCGCCTCTGCAGATGGTTTATTCAAAATGTAAAATTTGTCTGGGTCAGAAGTCGGGACCTAAGGCATTGTAACTACTAAGGAAAGACGTCACCCCGATAGCACTCATCCTGCAATTTAAAAAAATAAAATAGAAAAAAGATTTTGTGCCTTTCGATTTTCGAGGCTATAATTAGAACTTTGTGATACCTCCATACACATCAGTTACTTTGAAGAGTTTCACGTTTGCTAAAGCTGAAATGTTTGCTCTGCCCTATTTGGAAGTAGCTAAACGGCCGGGACTGCACTACTGGGTTTTATGAATAAGTAGGTTTAACAATAAAAGAAAACGATGTTGTCATCGAGACAATTATCAGAATTAATGTGTGTAATATTTTCCAGTGCCTAAAGCTTAATTTACAACGCTAAAGGCATGTTTGTTGCTCAACATAAATGAAGTGCGCTCAGTTTCACAGCTTCTCAGCATATCTCAAGGCCTCATAAACTTAGTGTTATAAGATTTTAACTTGTAATATTTTGTAGATTTATCGTTTATTGTGCCTAATGTTGTCCATTGTGTAGAGTGCAGTTTCGACGTTAAGGAACATGTTTGATGCACAACAGTTTAAGCCAGTGGGTTATATCTTTGCCTATTATGTTTCCTATGAACTAGTGTCCCTATATGATGCTAGTCAGTTAAACCATGAAGGTGGCCCAGTAAGCCGAAAACTAATTTAAGATTAAAAAACAAAATCGGTAAAACAAAAAATATTTTACTTGTTATTCAACCTTAAAATACCAGAAGAGCCAGAGAGTATGTTGGTAAGGTAATCTCAAAGAGAAATTAATACAAGAGTCTAGCCGGCCGGTGTGGCCGAGTGGTTCTAGGCGCTTCAGTCTGGAACCGCGCGACCGCTGCGGTCGCAGGTTCGAATCCTGCCTCGGGCATGGACGTTTGTGATGTCCTTAGGTTAGTTAGGTTTAAGTAGTTCTAAGTTCTAGGGGACTGATGACCTCCAATGTTAAGTCTCATAGTGCTCAGAGCCAATACAAGAGTCTCATAGCAAAGACTCTCACAGCGCAGCCTAACCGGCCCAGTGAAGTAGGTCCAACATGTACAAGACGAACCTGCTCCAAAGCTGACTGATGATATACAAGAGTCTAGCCGGCCGGTGTGGCCGAGTGGTTCTAGGCGCTTCAGTCTGGAACCGCGCGACCGCTGCGGTCGCAGGTTCGAATCCTGCCTCGGGCATGGACGTTTGTGATGTCCTTAGGTTAGTTAGGTTTAAGTAGTTCTAAGTTCTAGGGGACTGATGACCTCCGATGTTAAATCCCATAGTGCTCAGAGCCAATACAAGAGTCTCACAGCAAAGACTCTCACAGCACAGCCTAACCGGCCCAGTGAAGTAGGTCCAACATGTACAAGACGAACCTGCTCCAAAGCTGACTGATGATCGGTGGAATGGACTGAATAACAGATCAGATAAGAAATCTCAGGTATGAGTATTATGATATTCGTACAGAGGATGCTATAATGATACATCGTATTTTAATTTTTTCTCTTCATTCTGTACTTTCAAGGGTAGATCAATCAGTCTGATACACGACATATTACAGTTGGGAATATTTGGGAGAAGACTGATACTTCCATCATTTGACTTACATCGAACGTTAAAAACCACTAAACATGTACGATTCGGGTACCAGGAGGGTATTTCAAGTAATAATTGCGGGTCACATGCTATGAGGTGGACTTGACATGCGCCAACGGATAACAATACTTGTGGTTAAATCAAACTACTGGCCTTTTATCTCCACACACAACCAAAAGGCTGGCAGTTAGCTAACTTGTTGACTATACAACATAAAAATTTATCGATATCTGAAGAAATAGTTTTTATTAGTACTACTGAAATAAAAGGGAAAAGATACGATTAGTATTAGACGTAATCTCACAGCCCCACGGTTTACAGTGAGAATGTGGGACACACTGACACCGTTATTGGTATGGACCGGCATATTTCCTCATAGAAAACATAATGCTATTGTCTGAACTGCTCATCGAATTTATGAGGGGTTTCCTAGTACCTCAAATTGTGTTTTATGATGTACGTAAATTTCTGAATATAAAGCACGAGCGAATATGTGAGCAGACTTCCGCATACATTCTGGGGTTGCACTGATACGATGCGTCCCTGGCTCGATGGGATGTAGCCTGGGTCCAGTATTCTGCGAAATAGTGTCTCAATGACGTCACACATTTTCTCGGACAAAGAAGTTATTTCCTCGATCTTTTCTGTACTTCAGTTGGATCCCTCTATGGAACACTGTGAGGAAAGTGGTGCCACAGTGCATACATGACAGTTGCAGTTATGAGGTGGAGGTAGAACTGGCAATACGCAGACAGATGTTTAGGTGTGTTTTCTAATTCACTACGAAGCACATCCCTGCACTGCGGGCGCAACTCATTCATGATTCACAACCTGAATTTTGAGAGCCTGTAGCATCTCCTAAAGCTGCGACAGTCCTCGTTTAGCTCATCTGAAGTTTTTGTACATCTGATAGGCCATGATGGACTCAAAGTGGAGACGACGTTTAATTGTTAGAGCCACGGACACTGAGTTCATTGTGGAATAGTAATATTGATGTAACGGTGTCATGTGCGCAAAAGTAGAACCGTAATGTTCAGAAATTCGGTGCTTCTTGAATTCACAGATGAAGATACACGTCTGATTAATTAGTTAAAAACCCATTGTTTGAAACAACATCACATAGGAAATGGTTTCGCAGAAATCCACATTATACTCAGTGAGGCAATTTGAATGTCGTGACCCAGGCATATGTTTACCGGAATATCCACTCTTCTCACAGTGAAAGCAAACGAGTTGTCGAATGTCAGAGACTGTGCCGTTGCCTCTAAGCAGTCGCTTAAGGCTAATGGCGATTTATTTCTAGAGAGTCAATTACATTACCTGCGCAGCGGGGAAAACTTCGATGTGCTAATTACTTTCTAATGAAGTTAACCAAGTTTCTGTCAAGCGTTCTTGCTCTGTAATTAAGCAATTACGTCGCTAACAACGCAGTACATGGTTTCTCCTACATTAGCTATCGTTGCGCAAACGATTACAGATCTTTCCGATCTGTGTCCAACGCTCAATTTATTTTACCCAGAATTTTTCGGGGTGTTTAAGTTCACTACATGATTATTCACATTCTGGAGGATCAGGTTTCAAATCGCAGCCAAGTCATCCAGATCTATGTCTTTCATCCACAAACGTACTTAGAGAATCACTGTGAAGTACTAAGCGAATGGTACTTACCAGTGTTATGTACTAGATTGTTTTTCCGGTCAATTGGCATATGGTGAGCGGAAGGAACAGCTGCTTAAATGCCTCCCTGCGTGCTGTAAGGAGTATGACCTTGTCGTCGCACCCCCTACTTGAGCTTTACGTAGTGTGCTGTGGTTTACTCCAAAATACTTCACTTAATACTCATTCTTAAAACTCTGAGAGTAATTAGCGTCCAATTTTTTAGAGGGCTACTTCAAAAATGGTTCAAATGGCTATGAGCACTATGGAACTTAACATCTGAGGCCATCATTTCCCTAGAACTTAGAGCTACTTAAACCTAACTAACCTAAGGACATCACACACATCCATGACCGAGGCAGGATTCGAACCTGCGACCGTAGCAGCCGCGCGGTTCTGGACTGAAGTGCCTAGAACCGAAGAGGGCTAGTCGAGGTACAGCAAGATGGATGAGTGGTCCTCAAAACACGAATATTTTCGACCAGCCCATTGAACATAGATACTGCCTTCCTGAATACGTGAGTGACCATCACTAATTCTGAATACACCCTAAGACAAAAGAAAAGAAAACGATGCATCACGAAGAAATTATACGAATGGGACGGATATCGGTAGATATAATGTATATGTACCAAAAAGCAAATTAACATAATTTCAGATAAACTGTATGATTTATTCAAGAGAATGAGCTACACAGATTGAGCCAGTCAATGTCGCGTTGGTCCACCTCTGGCTGTAATCCGAGGAGTTATACCGGTTAGCAATGTTCGATACAGTTCTGTCAAACGTGTATGTTAAATCGTCAAAATCCGGGGCTGTTTACAGGATCCAGGCTACAATGCTCCAGTCGGGGAGAGATCCGGCGAGCTTCCTGGTGAACGTAGGGTTTGCCAAACACGAAGACAAGCAGTAAAAACACTCGCCATGTGCATGCGGGCGTTATCTTAGTAAAATGTTCTCATAGGATGGCTTTCCATGAAGGGTACGAGAACGCGGCATAGAATATCGTCGACGTAGCGTTGCGCTTAAGGGTGATGCGGATAAAAACCAAAGGGGCCCTGCTACGGAAAGAATCGGCACCTCAGACCGTCGCTCGTGCTTGGCGGGTCGTATGGTGAGCAACATTCAGGTTGGTATCACACTGTTCTCTGAGGCGCCTCCAGACATGTCTTCGTTGGTCATCGGGACTCGTTTCTAAGCGGGGCTCATTACTGAAGACATTTCTACTCCAGTCAATGAGATTTCAGGTCAAAGACACGTCTAAAGG
This sequence comes from Schistocerca nitens, assembly GCF_023898315.1. Taxonomy (NCBI): domain Eukaryota; kingdom Metazoa; phylum Arthropoda; class Insecta; order Orthoptera; family Acrididae; genus Schistocerca; species Schistocerca nitens. Next base: position 379,686,571 of record NC_064622.1, read on the forward strand.
CACTCCGGACTCAGTGGGACGCCAACGTGACTGTCGCCCGCTATACGGCCCCACGGCCAAGACTGATGGTAGCACAAACGCAAAGTGCAGACTTTAACATTTTGCAAGTGTGCCAGGTCGAAGCTGAATGAGACGCCTCTCTTCCCGTGAACGGGCAGCACGCTGCCACCACACCGAATCTCTTCTCAGAAACTTTGCTCCTCTCCTCTCCAAAAAGCAGCACTACATGGAGGGGAGTACTCCCACCTTTTACCACAGTGACCAGTGGAATTGTGTTTGAATTCACTTAAAAAAAGAGGAACCTTGCCGAAATTTCCCATCCATAACTTCCAGAACATGTTTAACATGCAAGAGGTTGGTACTTGCTTGTAGAGTGTCCCGCTCATTCTTCGTGCCCTTTGCGCCATAGCGCATAGGTGATCCGTCGAATTTGATTGGATGACAACGATGGAATGAAATATACCTAATCTTCTCACAGTTCACAGAATGTTGAGAGAGATCTCGGGATTGCACCAGGTCGTCGTAAACTTCATTCCACGATATTTTGGCTGGACAACTGCCAGACATTTTCAGGTGAGCCGAACAAGGGCTGACGACGTTCTCCGCTTCGTCTTATGTAGTTCGCTGATGGTACTGCCGCGCATGCGTTGAAGTCGCGGAGACAGAAGGACCAAACCACCCAGCGGCAGCGCCCTCGCTGCTGGAACTGCAAGACTCAGCTGCCGTCGGTATTGTCGCTGGCCGCAGCTATCGTAGTCTTCTGGCGTCTTCCTGGCAAATTTCGGAGATGACGGGATTCCATGCGTTATTCAGTTCGTAACCATTGTCACAGTTCATTAGATTTTCCGCAAAGCGTATTTCAACGGATTCTTTGATAATGGAGACATAAAAGGTTATTTCTGTGGCCAAAATCGAAGTTTTGTCATACTCCATTGAATGACCGTTGGAAGTACAATGTTCTGCAACCGCAGACTTACTGGGCAGAAGTAGTCGAGTGCAACGGTGATGTTCCGTACAACGCTATTCCACTGTACACGTTGTCTGTCCTGTATAGGCCATACCACACTGACACATTGTTTTATAAATTCCTACCTTCCTCAGTAACAAATCATTCTTCACCGATCCCAGCAGATGCGAAAGTTGGACGAAAAACCACTTTCACATGAAAATTATGACGAATCGTCGCTATTTTGAAGGAGATATTTCCAACGAAGTGAAGTAAAAACTAGGGACTTGGTTGGTGCGTTCTCCTGTTTATACACGTCCCGGTTCGTGGCTTTAGTTGAGAAGGCCCTGTTAATTTGCCGCGTCGAGTATCAATTGCCGCTGAACACCGTCCTTAAATACGCAAGTTCCTTAGGCAAATTCTCTGCATCCGACACGCCGTATGCGCCCTGTGCACAAGGGTTTTAAGCACACGCAAGGTTTGGGACGGGTGGTGACAAAGAATGCAAGTAAAATTCAGTGTGATTTGGTTTACGATAAACAGAATGTCCCATCGAGCCGTCACTCTTCCGTTTAAACAAAACATCCAGGAATGGAAGGCAACCATCTTTCTCTAGTTCCACAGTAAATCGAATATTCTCCTGGGTGGAGTTAAGGTGATGAAAAACCCCCATTAACGTTTCTTCTCCGTGGGGCCACACTATTAAAGTATCACCGACGTATCTCCAAAAAGCAGTTGGTTTACAAACCACTGATTCAAGTGCTCTTTCCTCAAAATCCTCCAAAAAAAGTAAGTCACCAGAGGCGACAGAGGGCTGCCCATTGCGACACAGTGAGACTGTTGAAAATATTCCTGGTTAAACATAAATTAGGTTCAAATGGTTCAAATGTCTCTGAGCACTATGGGACTTAACATCTGTGGTCATCAGTCCCCTAGAACTTAGAACTAATTAAACCTAACTAACGTAAGGACATCACACACATCCATGCCCGAGGCAGGATTCGAACCTGCGACCGTAGCGGTCACGCGGTTCCAGACTGAAGCGCCTAGAATCGAACGGCCACACCGGCCGGCCCATAAATTAGGTTGAGGAAACAGTGTCGCATATGCCTTCAACCAGACAATCGTCGCAGACGTGTTTGGAGGCAAATCAGTCAGGCTGAACGCCTTAGACAAACTGTCCAATGAGTGAAACAAGGTGGAGGTTCCCTGTTGGTTTGGGGTGGCATTATGTGGGGCGGACGTGCGCCGCTGGTGGTCGTGGAAGGGGCCATAACGGCTGTACGATACGTGATTGCCATTCTCCGACCGATAGCGAAACCGTATCGGCAGCATATTGGCGAGGCACTCCTCTTCATCGACGACAAATCGCCCCCCCCCCCCCATCGTGCACATCTTCTGAAGGATCAGGATAATGACATCGCTCGATTAGAGTGGCCAGCATGTTCTCCAGACATGAAACCCATCGAACATGCCTGGGATAGATTTAAAAGGGCTGTTTATGGACGACGTGACCTACCAACCACTCTGATGGATCTACGCCGAATCGCATTTGAGAAGTGGAACAATTAGGACCAACAGTGCCTTGATGAACTTTTGGCTAGTATGCCACGAAGAATACGGGCATGCATCAATGCAAGAGGACGTTCTACTGGGTATTAGAGATACTGATGTGTGTACTGCAATCTGGACCACCACCTCTGAAGGTCTCGCTGTATGGTGGTACAACATGCAATGTCTGGGTTTCATGAGCGGAAATGATGTTTATGTTGTTCACTACTCCAATTTTCTTTACAGGTTCCGGAACTCTCGGAACCGAGGTGGTGCAAAACATTTTTTGTGTTTACACGTCCTGGCCTTTACAGTTCCTTTTAGTTTCAATAGTCGGGTGTTCTGTAGCAATTGGCAGTTTTCTTAGATAGCGTCAGTTGTTTTTTAGCAAATTGTCACACACTGTACATATTTTTGCAACTCTATTTCCTATTTGTCTTTCTAAGAAATCAGATATATTCTACAGCTTCTTTATTGTTACTTTCGTCCCATTTACGTCTTCTCGACCATAGTCTGTTAAAAACGCAAAAAATGAGTTTCTGTGCTTTCCATTTAGCCCGGTGTATCCCGAAATTACTTGGTCCGATACAACCAGAAAGTATCGGTGTGGTAGATTAACATTATTATTGTTATAACTTGGGCTAGATGCTGTCGCAGTCTAAAAAATAGGTAATTGCGTGACGTATCTTGTTGCTCCATACTTCTCATCACAGTGGCACGAGAGGTCCTGTAATTAACGCTAGGCATTAGAAGCAGCTGTTTGATACATCCAACTCCGTAGCTCGGTGGTCGGCGTGTGTTGCACCTATGCGAAGATCCAGGTTAGATTGGTGGTATAGCTCAGGATTTGATGGATGAGTCAGCGAGCATCAAAACGTGTAACATAACTGAACGTATCTTTTGATATTATTTACTTAGAATCTACATTTAGTTTACCCCGATTCACTATTCACTTTAGCATGTGAAACACATTGCAACTTGATACGCCTTCCGTTCCGAACATGAACGGACAGAGAGCCAATCAGATGACAATTGCACTTTCTTGTGTGTGATATAATTACAAATTATCAATTTTCTATTTTTTTAAATATTTGACTGTATTGTGAAACCTGCCTTCCTGACATATTTCGCGATTCCAGGTAAACGGGGAGTACGCTGTAGGTTTTGATGCCTATGTTAGCCAGTACCGAAATATGTGTCACCAATGCCTGCAACATTTGATTGCATGGACACAGAAGCTTTACTATTTTACATCGACAAGAGATCGTAGATCTTGATATGCGACATAAATTTCAGCTTTATGTGTCGACCCGTTCCTTAGAGGAATAGTTTTGGACAAACAATCAGACGGACAAAGGGACCTCATTGTATGGGTTCCGTTTTTACCGATTTAGTTACGGAATCTATAAAAGGCGCCTTTCCTTCAGAAGAGATTTTTTCGAAAATTCAACCATTCTCCTCCGAAACTCGAAATAACTTGTTGACTGCCATCAGCCTAGGAACAACTCAATAATGTAATAAAATAGGAGAAATTATAACTCAAACGGAATGATTTACGCCTTCATTTTTTATACGTGCTGTTCCAGAGTGGAACAGTCGAGAAATAATCTAGGCAGTATGTAATGCAAAGTAGTGAAAGGAGTCTAATGGGGCACACTTGTATGTGATACCAGAATAAGAGTAGAATATTAATAAATTAAAATGAAACTAGTATACTATAAATGATCTAAGCCTCTGATAGGTTCGATAATGCGGAATGCCGACTTTGTGCGACCGCAGAGCCAAAGATATTGCTTCTGGTCTGAGATTGTAGTGTTGGAGTGAAAGAGCGCTGGGCGCACAGTTGTGGGTAGCTGTCTGTGAGGGAAGGACGATGGAGTAGGCAGTTTTTGTGGTATGCTGTGTGAACCCACCAAGTGTTACATTAATTTAGGTATGTGAATATTGTTGAACTTGGAAGCAGACGTCTTCATGCAAGGAAGGTAAGTATGTTAAATAATTATGATTTTCGTTTTTGCCAGCACATTATTGTAAATGAGTTGACTGATAGTTTGTAATTGTTGAGTAACACCAGAATCTACGTAAACTGTTTTGATAAAAAGGCTAGTTACATATTTCACTTTTGTAATGCTTCTAACATTTATTGACGGAGCTGTATGTAATTTGATGCCTTCTATTTATACTGGTTTAATGAGTTTAGATGATACTCATTGTTCGTGAATCAACTGTGAGTAATGTAACTTCAACTGTTTGACGATTTTGAAAAGCCGAACTTAACTTGCAATAATTTTACTAAAAAAAATCAGTACCACCTACCTGTCCATACATCCTTAAAGAATTTTGGATTTTCTTAAATATTCTCGTTATCAGCCAAAAGAATTTCATGCGCATTTCAAAGTATTATGACCAGAATTGCACATTTCTGAGCCTGTAGCTAGCATTTATAATATTTTTTTTATAATAGACCAATATATATAGCGTTCCACCGTTGCTGCTCTAGAGGTAAGACAATTTAATTTATTTGTGATGAGCACAGGGACTAAATTTATCACTTTTGAACGGGTCAGAGGATTCAGCGCCTAAGGGGCTGAATGTATTTTGCAGTGACTGCATTGCTTTATTGGTACTGAGAGTGGCATTGCGCAATCAATTAGTGTAGAGTTTTTCTAACAATAACACAGAATAAGCACACCACTTGCACTTAAACCACGCAACACGACAATTCGAGATCAGAACTCATTCCACAGATCAGACATTCATTCAACGTAATCTTAAAAAGTTTACAGTAGTAATGTACAGCGTAGCCAAAATGTGACTGACTTCGAAAATATTTCATGTGACTCAAGGTAAGCCACTTTGATCATATTCACCCAGGACAGATGATGTAAGTTGGATTGCCTATCTTACAGCAAATGGGCTATTTTCCGGGTCAATCGTATTTTGCCCACCCTGCAGATGTAGATGTACAACAGTGGCGGACGTCGGTGGCCACAGCGAACTACATGACGCGGGAGGACGCCCTCGCCACTGTGAAACGCCTGCGAGCAGCCGTGAATGCTGGAGGGTGCCGGCCGCCCATTTTGCGACCCGAGTGGACTCGCAGAATGGCGAGCGCCGGCCGTCCCTCGCCGTTGAGTCCTGCGCAGCGACCACTTGCCGCTCGAGTGGCCGTGTTTAACGTCGCAGCAACCGGCTGGCGGGTGGGAAGGTGGCTAACGACGGACTTGAGTCGCCTGCGCCGTTTCCTCCATTTCATCCTATTATTCTCTTTCCTAGTTCTCCCACTCCTTTCATAGATTAGGCTTTTCGCCAGCAGCATCCTCAATGTTTAATGCAACCTTTTATGCTTACTGCAGATGTACACGTTGTCCACCAGAATACTTCCTGACTTCCACACGCAATTAAAAAGAAATATCTTTGACACATAGAAACATGCAATTTTTGGCATCATGTAAAGTAATTCATAAAGATATGTACAAAGATAAATACATTTGTACACACGCGATTTTCGTAACCCATAAAATGCCTCAAACAACACCTCCCATTCCGACGTCTAAGTTAGAAATTTGGCACAAAGGTGCCTTCAACCTTCCTCCGTAATGATGCAGAAGCGTGGCATCCAGCGACATTGCCCTCGGGCTCAGCGCCGCTTCGAACAGCAGGTGTCGGCACATACGAAAATAAGGCCATAGCTCAGAAGTTCATGCGAGCTTTATGCTGGAACCAGTTTCCACCACAGCTCTGCCCGCCGTACTATAGTCGTGTCACACGATGGGAAACTCTGCGTAGACCTGAGGCGCTAGAGCAACCGCGAGACTGCATTGGTGTCAAAGCTTCCGACAGGTAAGGTTTTGAAGCGCGGTTGGCACCAAGGTTGTCGTCGAAATGCGGAGGTATTAAAAGGGAATATCTGCCGTTTTATTCACGCACTTATTAATTCAGTCACCACTCCTCCCCCCCCCCCCCCCCCGCTCTCCTGCTCTCACGAGATACTCATTTTAACGTCAGGTGACTAAATTTTAACTTCACGTCAAAGTCAAAAATTTTCTTAGACAGCAGTGGGTGATTTAGTTTCCGCAAACCACACCATGCATTGGGATCTTTCTTGAGCTTATTTATTTATGGTAATTATTTACCACCTGAGACAAAAAGGTATCATTTAAAATGACATGCTCACAAACTTTTCCAGTAGTTACACGTGATGCCGCAAACCTCACAGTTTTTTAAATTTCATTTGGAAATGAGGTAGGTTTCATGTGGGCATCCTGTACTTTTCCAGGTACTCGATAGTAAAACAGAAATAAAAGTCAGATTGTGCTAAACGTATATTTCCATTCCCACTCTTACTACATCTTACGGACACTCTCCGTCACAAATTTATGGCTGGTAATCATAATGCTTACATTATCACTGGGAAAAAAAAAATTCGCCGTACATCCATCTTACGACAAATCGTAAGATGGCAGCAGTTCCTATGTCTGTATGCAACAGTTGTGACTCCTTCACGTGTATTTACAAATCATATTTAATTTGTACTCAGTTTCAGAGCTACGTTAGAACATATGCAGGCCCGTCTGTCATACCAGGTGGTTGTATGAATACAAGGTAATCATTATACAGGGTGTATCAAAAGGTATGTTACAAGACATGGTGGTTGGTAGGTGGGTGAGGTGTGAGGTGTGAGGATGTTTTCCTGACAAACATACGTTCAAATGGTTCGATGCCTCTAATAACTATGGGACTTAACATCTGAGGTCATCAGCCCCCTAGACTTAGAACTACTTAAACCTAACTAAGCTAAGGACATCACACAAATCCAGGCCCGAGGCAGGATTCGAACCTGCGACCGCAGCAGCAGCGCGGTTCCAGACTGAAGCGCCTAGAACCGCTCGGCCACAGCGGCCGGCAAACATACTTTCAAAAATGGTTCGTTTACATTCTAGCATCTCAGGAATGAGGAGAAGAATTTAGGCAGTTTGGAACATACAACCTAGGCGAAGAGTGAAGGAGAGAATTTAAATTACAATTTCTGCGAGACTGTTGACATATCCAGGCCACAGAATCGTGATTATGGGAAAACAAACCAAAACAGACAAGCAGAAGAGGGCATACTGTATGTAATGTGAGGTCGGTGTGTTTAGCGGTAGCAGTGCTCCACGGGCAGTGTCAGACTACGGTACTGTCCTGTGTTTCGTAGTTTTATTCTGCGCGCAGTTTTCAGTCACTCGTGAAGCTTTCGTGAAACGGGAATCAACAGTTGCAGCGTACGCTGACATGCTTCTCGTGTACGGAGGAGCCCAACCGAATGCAAGAGCAGCTTACGTCTTTATGGAGAACGTTACCTCAATAGGTGTCACACAGCCCGTAACATGTTTTACAAGACTGGAGTGGAGTCTACGTGAAACGGGAAGAACACATCGTAATCGTCACCATACTGGAGGTAAACGCACAGCCGTACACCAGAGTTTGAAGAAGCTTTACGTCAGCGTTTTGCAAAGCAACCTGCTATGAACACCCGGGGTGTGAACACCACGGGTGTAAACCACATGGCAGTGTGACACATTCTGCGCAATCGTCACAAACTCCAGAAGGCTCATGTTACGTTTCAGGACGAATTTCCCTGTCGTGTCAACTTTTGCCAATAGCTGTTCGAACAAAGCAGGCAGGAACCTCATTTTCTAAAATGTACCTTGTTTCCCAATGAGTGCAGTTTCCCTAGCGACGGCACGCTCCATACGAGTAATAGTCATTTTTGGATGGAAACTAATTAACACGGGCTGCATGTCCGAGGCCACCAACATCGCTTTGCTATTATTGTGTGTGCAGGTCTCTCTGATGACCATGTCATAGGTACATACTTGATGCCTGTGCTTGTTGATGGTCCTAATTACCTTGTAGTTTTTCGACGCGTTTTACTAGGGCTGTTGGGCGAGCTGCCTTTAGACAACCATAGTGCCACGTAGTTCCACCAGCATGGCCTTCCAACACACTTCGACGATTTGGTACGAGACCACTCGAATTACACCACTGGGAACAGATGAAACGGACCGGGAGGTCCTGTTGCGTGGAGCACCGGATTTTCATTGTCGGATGTATGAGGACCATGGTATTCGAGACACCCTTGTAGACGTCACAACATCTTGTGACACGAATACAATTAGCAGTTGAAGTCATCCGTGATCTGCGGGTAATCTTTCCGTAGGTTCCACAAGGCATCACCACACGATACACAAAACGTACCGAAGTTTGTGGTATTCATAATCCGTAAGTGAATGAAAGTGGTGTTTACAGACAGTAACGTGTATTGCCTTTCGTACTCTGCCTTTCATACTCCTTCCAAGTTAGTGTGGTCTAAAATGTCTACGTCGTCCTCCACATTTCAGAGACGCTAGCACGGAAATGAAGCGTTTTCAAACATAATTTTACTAGCACAATATGCTCAGATGATACTTATCTACTAAATAATAGGCATTTTTAACGTACATCCTGAACCTTTCATACAGGATACAAGCAAACGATGACCGCTTTGCTGAACTTTCTTTCCTGTTTCTGATGTGAACGGCGGCAGCACATCAAATAGTTGTGGCCTGAATATGCTGTAATATAACATCAAAATCGATTTCAAGTAATGTAAAGACCTACGAATACATCTGAAGATGTCTTCTTCACCGCATAACTGTTTAAAAAACGTAATTGCGGCACTCGAGGCTAGATTATGGTAAACCATACAATGAGCAATATTGGTATATGTAGGCATTTTGTATCTCCTCGAAGACGCCAAGCCACCTGTGGAATAGTATATGAAGAAAAGCACACACTCTGCTCCTTTGCTGCGCTAAGACACATCACGTCATTTTTGTGCATCTGCATGGTTCTTACATAAACAAGACATGTAACACAGATTATCATATTACCAATCATCAACTACAGCAGGGCAGGAGTCTTACTTCTTTGACAGTGGGATTCTATCTATACTTAACGTAACTGTAATACCCTGTAACTACACTATGTGATCAAAATTATCCGGACACGTGGCTGAAAATTACTTAGAAGTTCGTGGCGCCCTCCATCCTTAATGCTGGAATTCAGTATGGTGTTTGCCCATCCTTAGTCTTGATGACGGCTTCCACTCTCGCAAGCATACGTTCAGTCAGGTGCTGGAAGGTTTCTTGGGGAATGGCTGCCTATCCTTCAAGGAGTACTGCACTCAGGAGAAGTATCGCTGTCGGTCGGTGAGGGCTGGCACGAAGTCGGCGTTCCAAAATATCTCAAACCTGTTCTATAGGATTGAGGCCAGAACTCTGTGCAGGTCAGTCCAATACAGGGATATTATTGTCGTGTAACCACTCCGCCACAGGCCGTGCATTATGAACAGTTGCTCGATCGTGCTGAAAGACGTAATCGCAATCCCCGAATTGCTCTCCAGCAGTGGGACGCAAGAAGCTGCTGAAAACATCAATGTAGGGCTGTGCTGTGATAGTGTCGCGCAAAACAAGGCATGCAAGCCCCCTCTGTGAGAAACACGGCCGCATCATAACAGCATTGCCTCCGAATTTTACTGTTGGCTCTATACACGCTTTCAGATGACGATCACTGGGCATTATGCATACCCAGCCCCCACCATCGGATGGCCACATTGTGTACCGTGATTCTTCACTCCACACAACTTTTTTTCCACTGTTCAAGCGTCTAATGTTTACGCCTCCTACAGCAAACGAGGCGTAGTTTGGCATTTACCGGAGTGATGTGTAGCTTATGGGCAGCCACTTGACCATGAATACCAAGTTTTCGCGCCTCCCGCCTAACTGCCATAATACTTGCAGTATATCCTGATGCAATTTGGAATTCCTGTGTAATGGTCTGGATAGATGTCTGCCTGTTACACATTACGATCCTCTTCAACTGTCGGCGGTCTCTGTCAGTCAACAGACGAGGTCGGCCAGTACGCTTTTGTGCTGTACGTGTCCCTTCACGATTCCACTTCACTATCACATCGGAAACAGTGGACCTTTTATGTTTAGGTGTGTGGAAATCTAGCGTAAGGACCTAGAACACAAGTGACATCCAATCACCTGACCACGTTCGAAGTCCGTGAATTCCGCGGAGCGCCCCATTTTGCTCTCTCGCGATTTCTAATGAATACTAAGCTAGCTGATATGGAGTACCAGGCAGTAGGTGGCAGCACAATGCACTTAATATAAAAAACCTATGTTTTTGGTTGCGTGCGGATACTTTTGATCATATACTGTATGTCCGTGTACAAAATCACAAGGCAAAGACGTTGCTTTGCTGGTTATCAAATCTTACCATTCCCCAGATTGACGTACAATCTGTCATACCACATAGTCGAACATCAGCTGCACGTTCCTCTTCCTGGCTGATACTTTACTATTCCTCTCACGGTGATATGGTACAGTGGAGCAGCAACTAACAGGTACAACTTCCGTCCCTGCGCTGCCCACCTCGCTACCAGCTGCAGAGACCGCCGCTCTCGTTGCTGCGTGAGCCAGCGCCCGGCGGTGCGCCCTCTTTTGGTGACCTCAGTTATTACTTGCAGACGGCAATGCCATTCTCGTGCTCACCGCTCTGTCCGCAACTCCGCTCTCCAACTCATCTGGCTCTGTTCCTCCTCTACAAAACTCAGATATCATTTATATAGACCAGATGCTTAGTTTGTGTCTCTGAAAACAGCAGAAAAACTAAGGCTCGAAATCGATCTGTCAAGGTAGATTCTTCGATTCATCCCAGCAGCTGCAGATAAAGGTATTTTCGGAAGTATAAAATAGAGCCCTTTTACTACCAGGTGGAGACATTTTCATTTTGACATGACGAAGTATAACCGGATCCAAAATGATAGCAGTTACTGTTACACATGTGATCGACCTGGGACACTTTCGTCATTGTGCCTTGGAATATGTGCACCGCCTGACCAAAAAAGTGGAGCACCAAGAAGATACTGTCGTGTGTCAGTACGCGTTAATTCTTTCTTTCGTTTACGCCATAGTCCCGCAGTGATCTGTTGTAGAATTTGAGAACATGTTTTTTTTGCTCGAGTATCATGTCGTTTTTGGAAACCCAGAATCTACTATGTAGGAATCAACATGGATTCCGGAAACAGCGATCGTGTGAGACCCAACTCGCTTTATTTGTTCATGAGACCCAGAAAATATTAGATACGGGCTCCCAGGTAGATGCTATTTTTCTTGACTTCCGGAAGGCGTTCGATACAGTTCCGCAGTGTCGCCTGATAAACAAAGTAAGAGCCTACGGAATATCAGACCAGCTGTGTGGCTGGATTGAAGAGTTTTTAGCAAACAGAACACAGCATGTTGTTATCAATGGAGAGACGTCTACAGACGTTAAAGTAACCTCTGACGTGCCACAGGGGAGTGTTATGGGACCATTGCTTTTCACAATACATATAAATGACCTAATAGATAGTGTCGGAAGTTCCATGCGGCTTTTCGCGGATGATGCTGTAGTATACAGAGAAGTTGCAGCATTAGAAAATTGTAGCGAAATGCTGGAAGATCTGCAGCGGATAGGCACTTGGTGCAGGGAGTGGAAACTGTCCCTTAACATAGACAAATGTAATGTATTGCGAATACATAGAAAGAAGGATCCTTTATTGTATGATTATATGATAGCGGAACAAACACTGGTAGCAGTTACTTCTGTAAAATATCTGGGAGTATGCGTGCGGAACGATTTGAAGTGGAATGATCATATAAAATTAATTGTTGGTAAGGCGGGTACCAGGTTGAGATTCATTGGGAGAGTGCTTAGAAAATGTAGTCCATCAACAAAGGAGGTGGCTTACAAAACACTCGTTCGACCTATACTTGAGTATTGCTCATCAGTGTGTGAGCCGTACCAGATCGGGTTGACGGAGGATATAGAGAAGATCCAAAGAAGAGCGGCGTGTTTCGTCACAGGGTTATTTGGTAACCGTGATAGCGTTACGGAGATGTTTAATAAACTCAAGTGGCAGACTCTGCAAGAGAGGCGGTCTGCATCGCGGTGTAGCTTGCTCGCCAGGTTTCGAGAGAGTGCGTTTCTGGATGAGGTATCGAATATATTGCTTCCCCCTACTTATACCTCCCGAGGAGATCACGAATTGTAAAATTAGAGAGATTAGAGCGTGCACGGAGGCTTTCAGACAGTCGTTCTTCCCGCGAACCATACGCGACTGGAACAGGAAAAGGAGGTAATGACAGTGGCACGTAAAGTGCCCTCCGCCACACACCGTTGGGTGGCTTGCGGAGTATAAATGTAGATGTAGATGTTAGAACGGATTTGGCAAGGTTAGTTGTAGGGGTGGCTGTATGCCCTTTGTGCCGCCATCCCGTACCCCGGGACGGAATTAGTGTACCCGAACTGTCTGTGTCCAGTGTAAACCACGGAAGAGTGCAAATGTATTCAGATGCCTGCGAGCCGTATAACTGAGGCGGGACGTGGGGACCAGCACGGTATTCACCTAGCGGGATGTGGGAGACTGCCTAAAAACCACATCCAGGCTGGCCGGCACACCGGCCCTCGTTGTTAATCCGGCGGGCGGCTTCGATCCGGGGCCGGCGTGCGTACCCGAGTCCAGAAAGCAGCGTGTTAGCGCTCTCGGCTACCCTGGCGGGTCGTCAGTACGCCTTAATACACGTACACATCTTCTGCAGGTATATACAGGGTTGTTACAAATGATTGAAGCGATTTCCCAACTCTACAATAACTTTATTATTTGAGATATGTTCACAATGCTTTGCACACACATACAAAAACTCAAAAAGTTTTTTTAGGCATTCAAAAAAGTTCGATATGTGCCCCTTTAGTGATTCGGCAGACATCAAGCCGATAATCAAATTCCTCCCACACTCGGCGCAGCATGTCCCAATAAATGAGTTCGAAAGCATCGTTGATGCGAGCTCGCAGTTCTGGCACATTTCTTGGTACAGGAGGTTTAAACACTGAATCTTTCACATAACCCCACAGAAAGAAATCGCGTGGGGTTAAGTCGGGAGAGCGTGGAGGCCATGACATGAATTGCTGATCATGATCTCCACCACGACCGATCCATCGGTTTTCCAATCTCCTGTTTAAGAAATGCCGAACATCATGATGGATCTGCGATGGAGCACCATCCTGTTGAAAGATGAAGTCGGCGCTGTCGGTCTCCAGTTGTGGCATGAGCCAATTTTCCAGCATGTCCAGATACACGTGTCCTGTAACGTTTTTTTCGCAGAAGAAAAATGGGCCATAAACTTTAAACCGTGAGATTGCACAAAACACGTTAACTTTTGGTGAATTGCGAATTTGCTGCACGAATGCGTTAGGATTCTCTACCGCCCAGATTCGCACATAGTTTCTGTTCACTTCACCATTAAGAAAAAATGTTGCTTCATCACTGAAAACTAGTTTCGCACTGAACGCATCCTCTTCCATGAGCTGTTGCAACCGCGCCGAAAATTCAAAGCATTTGACTTTGGTATCGGGTGTCAGGGCTTGTAGCAATTGTACACGGTAAGGCTTCTGCTGTAGCCTTTTCCCGAAGAATTTCCAAACCGTCGGCTGTGGTACGTTTAGCTCCTTGCTTGCTTTATTCGTCGACTTCCGCGGACTACGCGTGAAACTTGCCCACACGCGTTCAACCGTTTCTTCGCTCAATGCAGGCCGACCCCTTGATTTCCCCTTACAGAGTCATCCAGAAGCTTTAAACTGCGCATACCATCGCCGAATGGAGTTAGCAATTGGTGGATCTTTGTTGAACTTCGTCCCGAAGTGTCGTTTGACTGACTGATGTGAGTGCATATCAAGCACGACATGCGCTTTCTCGGCTCCTGTCGCCATTTTGTCTCACTGCGCTCTCGAGCGCTCTGGCGGCAGAAACCTGAAGTGCAGCTTCAGCCGAACAAAACTTTATGAGTTTTTCTACATATCTGTAGTGTGTCGTGACCATATGTCAATGAATGGAGCTACAGTGAATTTATCAAATCGCTTCAATCATTTGTAATAGCCCTGTAAATATGCACAGCTGCTCTTTGAAAGGGAAGGGCCACCAAAGTTCATTACTACTGTTCGTATTTAGTTTTGTTACTACTTCTGGTAGGATATAGAATTTGTGTGAAATCAGATATATGTTGGGTGTTAATAGTAAGTAACTTTGAGGTTACGCATGCTCATCTCAGGCAGCGGTATCAGAAACTGACAGGGCCTGAAAAGAGCCTCATCGTGGGTCTCCGTTTGGCCGGCTGGTCGAATCATCCAGTATAGATTCGTGGGGGATTCGGATATGACATTTTCCAGAAGTTGGTCAGCATTGCACGCGTGCTTGTCGTCAAGGTTCCACTCGACCACCGCTGACACCACAAGGGAGGATCGTTTTAAAGCGCACCAAGCACATGGTAGTCACTTCAAATCCGAGAACAAGTAATGCATTTCCTGCAACGTTCTGTGTGATGTCTGCACCATTGATCGGAGGCTGGCAGCCGCCGGTCTAGGGAACTGCATCCCCATGCGTAGCCTACCTTTAACACCACAACCAAACGGCTGCGTTCAGAACTCTGTCTGGCGTAACGGGGGTTTGGGGGCCACGAACTGCTAATGGATGCCATCGCAAAGCTTTCAGCCATGGTTCTTGGCCCCTGATGAACATCGCCGACTTGTATTGCGAAATTATCAAGAAAGGGCCCATTGTTGCAGTGTTTGGGACATGCACAGTGATGTTTCTACTGGCTTATTGGAGTGGACAGCCAATGGACATTACGTGAGGCCACGCTGGTAGTGAGTGACAGCACAACGACACGTCACGGACACCGTGCGTCCTCATGTGCAGCCTCTCATGCCACATTTTTCTGCTATCACTTTTCAAAAGAGCAGCTCTCGTGGACACACAGCACAGGTACATATGAACTGCATGCGTGATACTGAGGTACTCCTGTGGCCAGTTACATTCCCAGATCTGTCTCTGATAGAACATGAATAGGATCAGGTCGGATGTCGGCAAAGTCCCTGCCTTAGTGTCCTGGATATCAAGGACCAGATACAATAACTGAGGGACACCTTGCCTCAAGAGGCGATACGACGGCGTCGTGGCAACTTTCCCAACAGAATCAGAGCCAGCATCCAGCACAGAATGGCTGCAACGTCATACTAATATGCAGGCTGATAACACCTCTTTCTTTGTACATTTGACTGGATGTTTTAATCCATGAAAATACATCATATACACTTTAAACCCATGAATTTTTATATACGAGGCGTGTTTTGAAGTAAGTACCGTTTTGAAATTAAAAAAGACGTGCTAAGATATCTCAATAATTTTATTTTTACATGGAAGCCTGTATTTTAATCTATTTTTCTACATAATTTCCGTCAATATTGAGGCACTTGTCATAACGCTGTACCAGTTTTTGAATACCCTACTCATAGAAGTCTGCCGCCTGACTTGTTAACCACTGCTTAACCACTGTTTTGACTTCGTCATCGTCTTGAAGACGCTGACCGCCCAGGTGTTTCTTCAAGTGCAGGAACATATGGTAATTCCTGGGCGCAAGATCGTGGATGTACGGAGGATGATCTAGAGTTTCCCATCGAAAAGATGTGAGGAGATCTTTGGTCTGATTCGCCACATGCGAACAGGCATTGTCTTGTAGGAAAACGATGCCTTGCTTAACTTCCATGGACTGTTGCTTTGATTCTGGTGTGACGTAGGCCACCCATGTCTCATAGCCCGTAACAATTTGGCTTAAGAAATCATCACCGTCGTTGTGGAACCCCTCAAGGAAAGTCAATGCACTGTCTAAACGTTTGGTTTTGTGCACATCCGTCAACATTTTCGGTACCCAACGTGCGCACAATTTTCGGTAATTCAAGTGCTCGCTCACAATGCTATATAAAACGCTACGAGAAACATTAGGAAATTCATCCCGCAAGGAGGAAATCTTAAATCGCGTGTTTTCTCTCGCCTTATGGTCCACTTCCTGCACCAAACTTTCATTAACGACCGAAGCACGCCCACTCCGTTGTTCGTCATGCACATTTGTGCGGCCGTCTTTAAATGCTCTCACCCACTTTCTTACCATTCCGTCACTCAGAACGTTTTCTCCGTAAACTGCACAGATCTCACGATGAATATCGATCGCTTTTAGGCCTTTAGCCCTATGAAATCTTACAACAGCCCGTACTTAACAGTCGGCGGGACTCCCGATTATCGGAGGCATCTTAAACACTCAGAACACAAGGGAGAATCAGACTGTGATAGCGTCAGTGCGTAGATTAAGGTGAAGACTTTCATGAAAAAATAAAAATATTGAGATACCTTAGCACGGGAGTAGAGAACATACCATTAGAACTACTGACGGCTTTGGGAGAGCCAGTCCTGACAAAACTGTACCAACTGGTGAGCAAGATGTATGACAAGCGAAATACCCTCAA
This sequence comes from Schistocerca nitens, assembly GCF_023898315.1. Taxonomy (NCBI): domain Eukaryota; kingdom Metazoa; phylum Arthropoda; class Insecta; order Orthoptera; family Acrididae; genus Schistocerca; species Schistocerca nitens. Next base: position 379,703,492 of record NC_064622.1, read on the forward strand.
ACTTCCAGAAGAATATAGTAATTCCAATCCCAAGGAGAGCAGGTGTTGACAGATGTGAAAATTTCCGAACTATCAGTTTAATAAGTCACAGCTGCAAAATACTAACGCGATTCTTTACAGACGAATGGAAAAACTGGTAGAATCCGACCTCGTGGAAGATCAGTTTGGATTCCGTAGAAATGTTGGAACACGTGAGGCAATACTGACCTTACGACTTATCTTAGAAGAAAGATTAAGGAAAGGCAAACCTACATTTCTAGCATTTGTAGATTTAGAGAAAGCTTTTGACAATGTTGACTGGAATACTCGCTTTCAAATTCTAAAGGTGGCAGGGGTAAGATACAGGGAGCGAAAGGCTATTTACAATTTGTACAGAAACCAGATGGCAGTTATAAGAGTCGCGGGGCACGAAAGAGAAGCAGTGGTTGGGAAGGGAGTGAGACAGGGTTGTAGCCTCTCCCCGATGTTATTCAATCTGTATATTGAGCAAGCAGTAAAGGAAACAAAAGAAAGGTTCGGAGTAGGTATTAAAATCCATGGAGAAGAAATTAATACTTTGAGGTTCGCCGATGACATAGTAATTCTGTCAGAGACAGCAAAGGACTTGGAAAAGCAGTTGAACAGAATGGACAGTGTCTTGAAAGGAGGGTATAAGATAAACATCAATAAAAGTAAAACGATGATAATGGAATGTAGTCGAATTAAGTCGAGTGATGCTGAGGGAATTGGATTAGGAAATGAGACAAAGTGGTATAGGAGTTTTGCTATTTGGGGAGCAAAATAACTGACGATGGTCGAAGTAGAGAGCATATAAAATGTAGACTGAGAATGGCAAGGAAAGCGTTTCTGATGAAGAGAAATTTGCTGACATCGAGTATAGATTTAAGAGTCAGGAAGTCGTTTCTGAAAGTATTTGTAAGGAGTGTAGCCATGTATGGAAGTGAAACATGGACGATAACTAGTTTGGACAAGAAGAGAATAGAAGCTTTCGAAATGTGGTGCTACAGAAGAATGCTGAAGATTAGATGGGTAGATCACATAACTAATGAGGAGGTATTGAATAGAATTGGGAAGAAGAGGAGTTTGTGGCAAAACTTGACTAGAAGAAGGGATCGGTTGGTAGGACATGTTCTGAGGCATCAGGGGATCACAAATTTAGCATTGGAGGGTAGCGTGGAGGGTAAAAATTGTAGAGTGAGACCAAGAGATGAATACACTAAGCAGATTAAGAAGGATGTAGGTTGCAGTAGGTATTGGGAGATGAAGATGCTAGCACAGGATAGAGTAGCATGGAGAGCTGCATCAAACCAGACTGAGGACTGAAGAACACAACAAGAACAACAACTTTAGCACGTCTTTTTTTAATTTCAAAACGGTACTTAGTTAAAAAAAACTCCTCGTAGTTTCTTCCTCCTCTCCTGGGTACTTCAGTCTTTTATCAGAGACTCTATTGTCCATTACGCTTTTATGTAAACTATCCCACCTGTATTTTTAGAGTCGTTTCTATTGATTATCCGCGTAGCGATGTTGCAGTTCGTAACTCAGTACTGCTCCTCTTCCCGACCCCATATTTCTGCTCGACGTCTCTAGTTAGCAGCAATTATCAGGGATAACTGTTCCTGGAGGAAATAAGCCGTTCGCTGCGGATGACAGCCGGTAATTGCTGGCCATCGCGGGCAGGTGGGGCCGGCACCGCCAACGCCGGGGCAGCCGCCCTGCTTGCCACTCTCCGCCGCGCCTCTTTCTCCCGCGGCGATGGACGGTGGAGCACAAACTGTTCTCTGAAAATATCACTCCGTTTGCTCTTAACGCTCACTTGTAGAGTCTTAATTTTTAACTTTAATAATTAACAGCCTCAATTGCACCTTTGCCTAGAATTTACCTAGGTTTCAGTCGCGATAACCCAACCTTCTTCAGAAAAACAGTAACTACCGTCTTTCCATAGTGGACATCGTCAAGCTAAAACTACGAATCCATACATTATCGCCAGACTATAAAACTTATATGAAACAGCCTCGGCCCCACTTCGCGACCGTGATGCGGCAGCCACGAGTGCAGTACTGGAACTGACCGTAGCGTCATGAGGCCCGCCTAAGCGGACAAAATACCTTGTACCTGCGCATAAACTGTATGATAGTCACTTGTTGGGACAAGACGTGAACTTAACTCCTGACCTTCAATTTACTAGTGAAATAAAAGGTATAGCCGAGGAAAAGGGCGTAATGTTAACTTGTTCAAAACGTAATTAGATGTCTTAACATTTATTAAGTAAGACATGACCAATGAATACTTTATAAATGTTAAGACAACTAATTACGTTCTGCACAAGTTAACATATACGCCCTTTTCCTCAACTATACCTTTTATTTCACTTTACTAGTAAATTCAAAGTCAAGAGTTAAGTTCACGTCTTGTCCCAACAAGTAACTATCATACAGTTTATGCGCAGGCACAAGGTATTTTGTCCGCTTAGACGGGCCTCATTACGCTACGGTCAGTTCCAGTACAGCACTCGTGGCTGCTGCATCGCGGTCGCGAAGTGGGGCCGAGGCTGTTCCACATAAGTTTTATAGTCTAACGATAATTTATGGATTTGTAGTTTTAACTTGACGATATCCACTATGGAAAGACGGTAGTTACTGTTTTTCTGAAGAAGGTTGGGTTATCCCGACTGAAACCTAGGTAAATTCTAGGCAAACGGTGCAACTGAGGCTGTTAATTATCAAAATTAATATTTACACAGTTGCTGACAGGGCCGCGAAATGTTGAAGATATTTAACTTGTAGAGTCATTTTGCCCTGTCGGCTGGCATAACATCGTCAACTTTTCCGTCAGGCAGTAGATTCAGGTTACACATATTAAATATTGCTCAAACTTGACATACAAGAGTTTTCGGCATGAGTGGTAAACGTTCCGAATGTCAGCTACACGGAAAGTTACTGCTATAAACTTCATATGTTTCAAAGGGTAGGAACATTCGTTTCAAATTTCAGAAACATATGAATAAGTAGTCTTGCACAACCTGAATCTGTGTCTTTGTTATCCTCCAGTGTGTACTGCCGCATCATATGAAGTACTTCTTCTGTCTTTCACCAGTTCGCTTTGTCAGCTTGTTACGGCATCGTTTCCATCTTTCAACTGGCCGTCCTGTATCTCTATTTCTTAACGGTTTGCATTGTAAGACCACATTTGAGTTTTTTGTTTCTCCGGTTTGTTCCAGATCTTCCATCCATCCTGTTTTGTTTTTTTCTTCAATTTTGTGATTTTCTGCAAAAATATTCAGTCATGTTCTAAGGTTTTCACCATGTTGCTTGCTAGGTAAACAAAGTGATGGACATGTTCCATTCATTTACTGTTATCTCAAAATAAACTTTAATCTACACAAATTGGCTTTAAAACATGGATTGGTTTTCTCAGCATTTAAAAGAATGTTAATATATTTGAAACAGTGAGAACCCCAGAGCCCAAAACGCAGATGCAAAGATTTGAGAAAAATAGGTAAGTCTGACAATGAAATTAGTAGGCAAACCACGAATCTCGTACGTTTGACTTTTTTTTATCGTTCCGGACATCACTCGGTAGAAATGAATCCCCTATGGAATGACTTTGTGGTCCCCTGTTTATCTGCCCGATTATTAAAAGCACTTTTTCTCAGAGACGGATAGACTTACTAAATAGAAATTTTTGACACATTATAAGGTGTATGGTTCATTGGCGGTGTAACAAACGTTAACTTCTATGTCAATGCACTCAACAGGTACGGCAATTAATGTCACATATTTCGATACTCGAAAATTCACTTTTCAAAACCTATAGAGATTTCTCGTTAACCCAGAATAAAGAAATTTGATAACAAACAAGGTTTCACAATATACGCAATAGAAACTGCGAAAATTGTTGATTTGTACCCACGTCACAGGAGAAATACGTTTTTTTTTTTTTTAATTCGTTATCAGAGTGACTGACTGTCCGTCCGACTGTTAAGTAGACTTTCCCTCAAGACCAGGTATACGTATCAAGTTGAAATATATGTCACATACTAAGGTCTATAGACCATTGACGATGTAGTGAATGTAAGCATCTAAGTCAGTGCAACAAAAAGACACGCTGATCAATGTCACATATTTGGATGCTCCCAAATTTACTCATTAAAACCTATTCCGCTAACTTAGAATCATGAAATCTGGCAAGAAGCAAGGTTTCACGGTACGTTAAAATTGAAGGACAAAAAGAAGAAAACTATTAATATGTAGTTATATCCCGAAGTAAAAATATTTCTTTTGTCGTTTGTTATTCGAGGTCAAACATGAAATTAAAACATCTCTTGGATCGATATCGTGCCAGTATCATTGTCGATAACAGGCAAAAATAGTCCAGATTCTCGATTCCCGTAATGGATGGCTACCTATATTTTTAATTATATCTGTACCGACCCCTCAGTGTGCGAGCTTTACACGCATCTGGTCTATTTCATTTAGCGAGGTCTGAATCCCGCAAATTTCCAATGAAAGTGTAATGCGCCCACCTTGTGTTATGAAATGTTAAGTAATAGTTACGACTGTTGTTAATGTTAATCGACAAAATTGTGATGTATAAGCTTGCGGATCTAGTGCCTTTTTGACTTTTGTGTCGTTTGTAGTCGATTGCCGGCCGAAGTGGCCGCGCGGTTCTGGCGCTGCAGTCTGGAACCGCGAGACCGCTACGGTCGCAGGTTCGAATCCTGCCTCGGGCATGGATGTGTGTGATGTCCTTAGGTTAGTTAGGTTTAACTAGTTCTAAGTTCTAGGGGACTAATGACCTCAGCAGTTGAGTCCCATAGTGCTCAGAGCCATTTTTGTAGTCAATTGGAAATTAGAATCAGAACAGATACTAAACGCACCACATACACACAAACGCTCTATTATGAAGTATTTAAGGACTTCGAGGTCTTCGTTATACTCATTTTAACTCAGCACATTCTCTAGTTTGAGTTCAGATAAAAATGTGAATTCACTTCAGGCTTAAAGTCTAGTTGTGTTTGTTAACTCTGTATTTTAAGTTTGATCCAGTAATTTGGTCAAATCCTTGTGGTTCAAGGTTCGTATTTGGATTCCACTGACGTTAGAGAGCTAGATTTTGCACGGCATTCACAAACGGTGCGGAAATGACAAAATGTGGTATCCGTCATGACTTGAAGGAATCGGTGGCCTCCAACAACTTCAGTAAAAAATGTATTACTGTAAACATCAGTTCACGCCAAATATTTGAAAATTTCGTCATTTTAAATTTTCTGTAAGTACATTCTTACCACGAACATCAGCTATAAGTTTGGTACTGAGGTCCTTAACACGCTCTAAGGTTGTGAAATACTCAGCATTCATTTTACGACCTGGTATACTGAAACCAAGCATCGTGAGGATACTGTGCGGTACTGCTTATTGAGCTTCTAGCTTTCATGAAGAAATGGGTATCAGTGTAGAAAGTGAATGTTTCTGTAGTAACGATGATTTCTGCTTTGGGTCCTTGCGGAAGTGAATATCAGAGAAATCTCCGAGGCGGTTCTTAGCAGTTTCTCATATATAGAGCGTCTAGGTACAGCGCTGATAAAGTTGCTTCACCATAAGATCAATAAATATCAGGGTCATGCATATATATGGTACAATCTCAAAACAGACGACAGTTATCTTTAGGTCCTTATGTTTCTCAGCACCTCAATTATTCTTGTTTACGTGGGACTCTTCTGCTACTCTTTCTTTTCGTTTTCGGGTGGTGTCATCTACATAACTATTAAAAAAGTAGGCGATAAAGCACACCCTTGCCTCGCACCCTGGCATTTGAAAATCTTTTCCCCTGCATATGTGAGGACGTCAAATACAAAGTAAGTATTATTGTGGACACTATTTATGCAATTTATTGAGGTATTTGAGTATCTAAGTTTTTCCATAGTTTACCACAGATTCTTTCTATCCACCCTCTCAAATCGTGTTTTAGATACCATTAAACCAGGTAGGTTGGTAAATTGTATTATCGTCTTCTTTGTATTGTTTGTCTCACAATGCTGTATATTATCGCTGAGCGATCTTCCACTTAGGATGCAGCTGCGTTCTTCTAAAAGAAACAATTCTGTAATAAACATTTATCTGTTATTATGTATATCTGAATTACTTTTGTATCAGTGTTTAAGATACTTAAATCTCTATAATTTGATATTTTTCTGAGATACACTTTATTAAACAGCAAAAAATATTAAAATAGCTCGGCGGTTCAACTGTGTTTGCAAAGCGAAGACCCTGGTCTACAAAACTTAACTTTGTACCGTATTCGATCACCAAAAGACGTTATCACTAAGTATTTTGATCTGCTGAACACGAATCTGGCATTAGTTTTTCCAAATTATCCACCGTTCTTATGTAAATTACGCTAGTCATTACCTAATTGTTTTCGGTTTTTGTGTTGCTTAAATAATACGATATCTTCTGTAAATGCTAATGTATGAACACAAGTAGCATGAAATACTGATGATCTATGTTTTCATACATACCAAAATTATTTTTCAGCTTTTTCTGAGCCTCTTATGTGTGGCAATACTATCCAACATTAGTCAGCCATTATACTTGTTGCACACGTCCCCTGGTAGGCTTGCTCCAATGTAGAAATGAACTGATAAAATCTTTCCCCCTGTTCTTCGTAGAATTGTCCAAGAATACCAGCAGAAAAGAGCCCAAGTGTGAGTGAGGAACATGCAGTCTTAACGGCACGTGATAACCGAGACTACGGCAAGACTGCAGCAGTTCGTTGACTTACACATGACTATAGTATGCTGTCATGTTTCCAAGGAAATCAGACCACAGTTTTTTGAAAGAATTTCCGCAACCCAGTTCAGGAGGACACAAAACTGGGACAAAACCAGGACCGTTAATAAGCTGCCTAATTCAAGGGGCAACAAACAGACCTGTTTTCACTTGACTTCACTCAACGTTGGAAATTACAAACGTAAGTACGTACATCCAGGTCCACCTTGATCTATTGCAACAGCGAACGACTTCAGAAGTCCAAGTTTTATGTGATAGCAAAAAGACTTCCGAATTCACCAAAAGAAAGTTTGACATGATCTACCAACCAGGTTCCATTTGTGCACAGGCAGGCCAATTCTTCTATCGTAATGACTATCCCAATCACGGCTATCACATTCGTAAATGATTGGTACACCCAGATTGTAAACCTCTAAGAATCCCAGTTACTTTGAAGTCAGCACACATTTGCCACTTACGGCTGTTATATTGATTTTTGTCAACAAAAGTTCCATACTACTGCATGCTTCCTACAAAATGGTGGCATAAGCCATGGGACCAGCAAGATATACATTTATGCTATGAGGGAGTACCGCTCTGAGGCTAGTTTAGGAGTCGTCAACAAATGGTCGCCATTCCGCTGGTACACAATGTGATCCAAAGTATCCGGACAACTGGCTGAAATTGACTCACAAGTTCGTGGCGCCCTCCATCGGTAATACTTGAATTTATAATGGTCTTGGCCCACCATTAGCCTTGATGGCAGCATCCAATTTCGCAGACATACATTCAATCAGTTGCTTGAAGGTTTCTTGGGGAACGGCAGCCCATACTTCACGGAGTGCTGCACTGTGGAGAGGTATCGATGTCGATCGGTGAGGGCTGGCACGAAGTCAGCGTTTCAAAATATCCCAAAGCTGTTCGATAGGATTCAGGTCAGGATTCTGTGCATGTCAGTTCATTACACGGATGTTATTGTCATGTAACCACTCCGCTACAGGCCGTGCATTATGAACAGGTGCTCGTACGTGTTGAAAGATGCAGTCGCCATCCCCGAATTGCTCTTCAACAGTGGGACGCAAGAAGGTGCTTAAAACATCAATATAGGCTTGTGCTGTGATAGTGCCACGCAAAACAAAAAGGGATTCAAGCCCCCTCCATGAAAAGTACGACCACATCATAACATCACCGCCTCCGAATTTTACTGTTGGTACTACACTTGCTGGCAGATGAAGTTCACCCGGAATTCGCCATACACACAACCTGCCATCCTATGGCCGCATTTTGTATGGAGATTCGTCACTCCCCACAAAGTTTTTACACTGTTCAGTCGTCCAATGTTTACGTTTCTTGCAACAAGCGAGGCGTCGTTTGTCATTTACCGGCGTGGTGTGTGGCTTACGAGCAGCCGCTCGACAATGAAGTCCAAATTTTCTCACCTCCCGCCTCATTGTCATAGTACTTGCAGTAGATCCTGATGCAGTTTGGAGTTTCTGTGTAATGGGCTGGATAGATGTCTGCCTATTACACATTACGATCCTCTTCAACTGTCGGCGGTCTCTGTCAGTCAACAGACGAGGTCGACCTGTACGCTTTTGTGCTGTACGTCTCCACTTCAGTATCACGTCGGGAACAGTGAACCTAGGGATGTTTAGGAGTGTGGAAATCTCGCACACAGACGTATGACGAAAGTGACAACCAACCACCTGACCACGTTAGTAGTCCGTGAGTTCCGCGGAGCGCCCCATTCTTCTCTCTACGATGTCTAGTCACTACTGAGGTCGCTGATATGGAGTACCTGCCAGTATGTGGCATCACATGCTCTTAATATGAAAAACATATGTTTCTGGGATACTTTTGATCACATATTGTGTATGTTTCATTCCCACAACATGAAACAGACCACTCACATCATTACAGGAACAGAGTGAATTTTACACATCAAAGAATGGTGCGAAAGCTGCCTGACGATGTAGAAGGAGAGAAACAAACACTGGAATGTTTCCAGAATGAGATTTTCACTCTGCAGCGGAGTGTGCGCTGATATGAAACTTCCTGGCAGATTAAAACTGTGTGCCCGACCGAGACTCGAACTCGGGACCTTTGCCTTTCGCGGGCAAGTGCTCTACCAACTGAGCTACCGAAGCACGACTCACGCCCGGTACTCACAGCTTTACTTCTGCCAGTACCTCGTCTCCTACCTTCCAAACTTTGCAGAAGCTCTCCTGCGAACCTTGCAGAACAAGCACTCCTGAAAGAAAGGATCTTTTTTGCGTTTTCTGAATCTGCAGACTATTACCTTTTAATAGATATATAATTTATTCAATTCCGAAGACTACAACTATTTTTAAATTTTTTTTGAAATGTGTTCTACATGGGCGTGACCCACTGTGGCGCTTTAAAACTGCTGTCAAATGGTGTTATTATTAACGTCCGTGTTCATCAGGTACATTTTAGTGATGTGAGATAAAGTATGTGTTGTGGCTAACCTGTGATGGTTCAATATATATCGCTGGTGTGATTGTCGATTGTTTCATGTTTATTTACTCTGTCGTTATCTCGAAAATATTCGTAATTAATTCTGTTTCTTGAGTCTCTGTTTTGTTGAAGTATAATAATGAGTAAAAGTAAAGTTATTAGAAATCCTCTGAAGGCTTTTAAGAAAAGGAGAAATGTTGGAAAGCCAAAGGTATTTAGAAATATGGGAATGAAGATAGGTTCTAACATGGTACGAGCGATGCTTGCTTTAGACAAGGAACGCCTTCGGGCTGCAGACAGGGCTGTAAAGAGTCTAGAAATACAAGCAAGAGTAAACAGGAGGAGGAACAAGAGGAAGCTGGAGGAGGAGTTTGCAGAGAATGAAGATAATCCATCCTATGGACCTGGAATGCTCTAAAAAGTTAATCCAATCTTTGTCGCTCGATTCCCAAAACTTTTATTTTCTCATACTAATTACATGTTTTCTAAGGATC